>NC_052162.1:129729435-129816059 GCF_902713615.1 Scyliorhinus canicula | reverse complement strand
GCCAACACCCACTGTAATCCTAACGCCAACACCCACTGTAATCCTAACGCCAACACCCACTGTAATCCTAACGCCAACACCCACTGTAATCCTAACGCCAACACCCACTGTAATCCTAACGCCAACACCCACTGTAATCCTAACGCCAACACCCACTGTAATCCTAACGCCAACACCCACTGTAATCCTAACGCCAACACCCACTGTAATCCTAACGCCAACACCCACTGTAATCCTAACGCCAACACCCACTGTAATCCTAACGCCAACACCCACTGTAATCCTAACGCCAACACCCACTGTAATCCTAACGCCAACACCCACTGTAATCCTAACGCCAACACCCACTGTAATCCTAACGCCAACACCCACTGTAATCCTAACGCCAACACCCACTGTAATCCTAACGCCAACACCCACTGTAATCCTAACGCCAACACCCACTGTAATCCTAACGCCAACACCCACTGTAATCCTAACGCCAACACCCACTGTAATCCTAACGCCAACACCCACTGTAATCCTAACGCCAACACCCACTGTAATCCTAACGCCAACACCCACTGTAATCCTAACGCCAACACCCACTGTAATCCTAACGCCAACACCCACTGTAATCCTAACGCCAACACCCACTGTAATCCTAACGCCAACACCCACTGTAATCCTAACGCCAACACCCACTGTAATCCTAACGCCAACACCCACTGTAATCCTAACGCCAACACCCACTGTAATCCTAACGCCAACACCCACTGTAATCCTAACGCCAACACCCACTGTAATCCTAACGCCAACACCCACTGTAATCCTAACACCAACACCCACTGTAATCCTAACGCCAACACCCACTGTAATCCTAACGCCAACACCCACTGTAATCCTAACGCCAACACCCACTGTAATCCTAACGCCAACACCCACTGTAATCCTAACCCCAACACCCACTGTAATCCTAACGCCAACACCCACTGTAATCCTAACGCCAACACCCACTGTAATCCTAACGCCAACACCCACTGTAATCCTAACGCCAACACCCACTGTAATCCTAACGCCAACACCGACTGTAATCCTAACGCCAACACCCACTGTAATCCTAACGCCAACACCCACTGTAATCCTAACGCCAACACCGACTGTAATAAATGAAATGAAAATCGCTTATTGTCACGAGTAGGCTTCAATTAAGTTACTGTGAAAAGCACCTAGTCGCCACATTCCGGCGCCTGTCCGGGGAGGCTGGTACGGGAACTGCGACCGTAATCTTAACGTCAGTACAGACCGTAATCCTAACATCAACATTTGGGCAGCACGGTAGCACAGTGGGTAGCACTGTAGCTTCACAGCGCCAGGGTCCCAGGTTCGATTCCCCACTGGGTCACTGTCTGTGCGGAGTCTGCACGTCCTCCCCGTGTGCGCGTGGGTTTCCTCCGGGTGCTCCGGTTTCCTCCCACAGTCCAAAGATGTGCTGTTAGGTGGATTGGCCAGGATAAATAGCCCTTAGTGACCAAAAAGGGTGGAAGGTGTTATCGGGGATAGGGTGGAAGTGAGAGTTTAAGTGGGTCAGTGCCGATTCGACGGGCCGAATGGCCTCCTTCTGCACTGTATGTTCTATGTTCTAACACCAACCGTAATCCTAGCATCAACACCAACCGAAATACTAATATCAACACCGAGCGTGATGCTTTTTAATAAAATTGAGATTATCCAATTCATTTTTTTCCAATTAAGGGGCAATTTAGCGCGGCCAATCCACCTACCCTGCGCATCTTTGGACTGTGGGAGGAAACCGGAGCACCCGGAGGAAACCCACGCACACACGGGGAGGATGTGCAGACTCCGCACAGACAGTGACCCAAGCCGGGAATCGAACCTGGGACCCTGGAGCTGTGAAGCCATTGTGTTATCCACAATGCTACCGTGCCGTCCTGACCTGGCCTGGCCGACATGTGACTCCAGACCCAGTTCCTAAAGTGTCCGACTCCACTATCACAGCAGGCAGTCCATTCCACACCCAAACCACTCTCCCGTAACAGCTACATCCAGCCGAGAAAATAGTCTCTGAACGTCCACTCCATCTACCCCCTCATCATCTTATAAACCTCTATGAAGTCGCCTCTCATCCTCCTCCGCTCCAAAGAGAAAAGCCCTAGCTCCCTCAACCTTTCCTCATAAGACCTACCACCTGATTCCAACGCCAATCCGAAACACAATCCTGATCCTAACCTCCGACCCCAAAGCGTAATCCTATAGAAGAGGAGGTTGGGGGGGGGGGGGGGGCGCGGTATCATTGTCACTAAAGTAGCAACCCTCAGGCACAGGGGCCCGGGTTAGAATCTCAGCATGGTCTTTGAAATTTGAATTCAATCGGAAAGAAATGTGGAACTAAGAGTACGATGATGACCATGATGATTGTGGATTACGCTTCGCTTCCACAGTACAGCTTATGCCCTTTGGGGAAGGCAATCTGCCGTCCTCATAGATCATAGGATTTACAGTGCAGAAGGAGGCCATTCGGCCCATCGGGTCTGCACCGGCTCTTGGAAAGAGCACCCTACCCAAGGTCAACAACTCCACCCTATCCCCATAACCCAGTAACCCCACCCAACACTAAGGGCAATTTTAGACACTAAGGGCAATTTATCACGGCCAATCCACCTAACCCGCACATCTTTGGACTGTGGGAGGAAACCGGAGCACCCGGAGGAAACCCACGCACACACGGGGAGGACGTGCAGACTCCGCACAGACAGTGACCCAAGCCGGGAATCGAACCTGGGACCTTGGAGCTGTGAAGCCATTGTGCTATCCACTATGCTACCGTGCCGTCCTGACCTGGCCTGGCCGACATGTGACTCCAGACCCACAGCAATGTGGCTGACTCTCGAATGTCCCCTCCAAAATGGCCGCTCAAGCTCAAGGGGCAATTAGGGAAGGGCAACTAACGCCGAGGTCTTGCCGGCGCCCACCACCACATCCATGAATGAGTAAAATAAGATTAAAATAATCCGAACGTCAGCATTAATATTGACCCAAATGCCAGTCCTGAGGCCAACCCCATCAGTCTGTTCGGACCTAATCCGAATGATAAATTTAACCGAAGTCCTAAACGGATTTGGGAGTATTGCGTGCAGTTCTGGTCACCTCATTATAGGAAGGATGTGGAAGCATTGGAAAGGGCGCAAAGGAGATTTACCAGGATACTGCCTGGATTGGAGGGTAGGTCTTATGAGGAAAGGTTGAGGGAGCTAGGGGCTTTTCTCTTTGGAGCGGAGGAGGATGAGAGGCGACTTCATAGAGGTTTATAAGATGATGAGGGGGGTAGATGGAGTGGACGTTCAGAGACTATTTTCTCGGCTGGATGTAGCTGTTACGGGAGAGTGGTTTGGGTGTGGAATGGACTGCCTGCTGTGATAGTGGAGTCAGACACTTTAGGAACTGTCAAGCGGTTATTGGATAGGCACATGGAGCACACCAGAATGACAGGAAGTGGGATAGCTTGATCTTGGTTTCGGACAATGCTCGGCACAACATGGAGGGCCAAAGGGCTTGTTCTGTGCTGTACTGTTCTATGTTCTAAGGCCAAGTGTTACTCCTTGTGCGCATAGCCCAAGACTTGGCACTTCCAATGCCAGTGCAGTCGTTGTGAGATGTTGAACCAAGGTCATCTCTCTGGAGAGGATGTAAAAGATCCCGTTCCTGGAGGAGGGGTGAGATATGGGGAGATCTCTGTGGGCGGCACGGCAGCACAGTGGTTAGCACTGCTGCCTCACAGCGCCAGGGATCAGAGTTCAATTCCAGGCCTTGGGTGACTGTCTGTGGGGATTTACACTTTCACCCCGTGTGTGCGTGGGTTTCCTCCGGGTGCTCCCGTTTCCCCCCACAGTCCAAAGATGTGCAGGTTAGGTGGGGTACGGTGGAGGAATGGGCCTGGGTAGGGCGTTCTGTCAGATGTTGGTGTAGGCTGAATGGCCCCCTTTTACCCTGTAGAGATTCCATGGGTGTCTCGGGTTCAATAGTGTTTCTCCTGGCAAATTCGGATGGTCTGGTCATTGATCACACTGCAGGGCGCAAATCTCAGGCGTCCCTTTTTCTGCATTGAAAGGGTGATTGCACTTTTGAAAGCACATCTCAGGCTGCGAAGGGCTTTGGGCGGTTGGGTTGCAGTCAGGGCTGTGCAGAAGGAGGTCGCCGAGCCCAGGGAGTCCATGCTGGAGGTGCCGAAAGGTGCCAAACGGACAAAGCAACTTTCTTTCTCCACTTTGCACTAATGCCACCACCGCGATTTGTCCACCTCGCAGATTGTCACCATGCCCCGCCCAATTCCTATGGTCGCAGGGATGATTATTGTTTTTTTTTTAATTGTTGCCTCCTTTTTGTGCAGGTCACCGGGACAGGAGTCGGGAGATTGCCGTGATGAGTCGCCATTTCGGGAGCCAACGGGATCACCAGATTCACCAGGGATGACGCCGCAGAAGCCGGGAGGAGGGGGGGCGGGGGACGGCGAGCGCTGGACGCCAGGCGGCAGTGGCGGGCGCCTGCTAGCTTGCCCGGTGTGCGGGCGGACCTTCAAGTCGCGGCTGTGGCTGGAGAAGCACCGGGCGGCCCACGGGCGCGTCTACGAGTGCGCCGACTGCGGCAAACAATTCGGCCAACGCCACGGGCTCAAGGCCCACCAGCTTGTGCACAGCGGCGAGAGGCCGCACGCCTGTCCGGTCTGCGGCCTGGCCTTCAGCCGCCCATCCGAACTGACACGGCACCGCTGCCGCTGCCACAGCCTGGCCGGCCTGCCGTACAAGTGCGGCGAGTGCGGCCGGGGCTTCATTTACCCGTCTGAGCTGGAGATCCACCGCCGGGTGCACTCAGGCGAGCGGCCCTTCACCTGCGGCGAGTGTGGCAAGGCCTTCGCCAGCTCGTCACACCTGCTGACCCACCGGCGGGTCCACACCGAGGAGCGAGCCTTCGGCTGCGGCCAGTGCGGCAAACGTTTCAAGAGCTCCGGCGAGCTGAAGGTGCACGGGCGAGTCCACAGCGGCGAGCGTCCTTTCTCCTGCCCGCTGTGCGGTAAGGCCTTTGGGCAGTCCTCCAAGCTGCTGCGGCACCAGCGGGTACACACGGGCGAGCGGCCTTATGTCTGCTCGGCCTGCGGCAAGGGCTTCGGCGAGTCGGCCCACCTGCTGGCGCACCGGCTCCTCCACACCGGCGAGCGGCCCTTCGTCTGCCCGCTGTGCGGGAAGGGCTTCACCGTCTCCTCCAGCCTCCTCACCCACCAGCGCGTCCACAGCGGCGAGCGGCCGTTCGCCTGCCCCGACTGCGGCAAACGCTTCAGCGGCGCCGACTGCCTCCTCACCCACCGGCGCGTCCACACCGGCGAGCGACCCTTCGCCTGCCGCCTGTGCGGGAAGCGCTTCACCGTCTCCTCCAACCTGCGACGCCACCAGCGCGTCCACAGCGGCGAGCGACCCTTCCCTTGCGCCGTCTGCGGGAAGCGTTTCAGCCAGTCCTCCCACCTGCTCAAGCACCAGCGGGTTCACGCCTGAGCGCTTGGGGGGCCGCAGGGGGGGGGGGGGAGAGGGATGCACTAGCTGCACCCACCAACCCCTCCTCGCTCCACCTGCTGTGTTTTCTCTTTCTCTCTCTCTGTCTCTCTCTGCCTCACTCTCTCGTTCATCTGCTGCCCATAGAAAACAGAACAAATCTCATCCTGGCCAGGGCTGGGATTGTTAGGGCCAGTGGAATGGAGGAAATCGATGGAAATTGGAGGGGACTGGGAGGAAATGGAGGGGACTGGGAGGAAATGGAGGGGACTGGGAGGAAATGGAGGGGACTGGGAGGAATTGGATGGGACTGGGAGGAAATGGAGGGGACTGGGAGGAATTGGAGGGGACTGGGAGGAAATGGAGGGGACTGGGAGGAAATGGAGGGGTCTGGGAGGAGATGGAGAGGACTGGGAGGAAACAGAGGGGACTGGAGGAAAAAGGATTGAAATGGAGGGGAATGGGACAAATGGAACGGTCTGTGAGGCAATGGATAGGATTGGGTTGTCCTAGACAGGAATGTGCCTCAATAGAGCAGAAAGACCGTTAAACTGAGGGGCGTGGGGGCGGGGGTCTGTGAGCAAGGAGAGGATTAGTATTGAAATGAAATGAAAATCGCTTATTGTCACGAGTAGGCTTCAATGAAGTTACTGTGAAAAGCCCCTAGTCGCCACATTCCGGCGCCTGTCCGGGGAGGCTGGTACGGGAATCGAACCGTGCTGCTGGTCTGCTTTAAAAGCCAGCGATTTAGCTGAGTGAGCTAAACCAGCCCCAATGGATGGAGCCGATATGAATGGCTGAGTGTTAAACAAACCAGGACATTTAGTATTATGGTGAATGTATTACAGCAAGCATTCACCACTATATTACATTACATTGCATTGTACTATGTTGATTCCCTTGTGGGCTCCACCTATGGACCATTGTATTACATTACATTGCATTGAATCATGTTGTGGTGACCTTGTGGCTCCGCCCCCTCGGGGGAGGTATATAGAGCTGCTGCCCTGCAGGCGGATCTCAGTACAGAGCAGTCGCAGGCAGACACAGTCCTAGCTGATTGAAACCACTGTTCACTTCAACTCTCCATCTCGTGTGAATTGATGGTCGCATCAAGTATTAACTGGATAAGTGAGGAAGGAGGGAGTTTGCATTAACTAGTGGGGCGGAGAGAGATAGCATTATGGGGAAGGGGGGGGGAATGGGAGTGGATGGAATTTATGTTAACTGGGGGGTGGGCGGGAATAGAATTAGCATTAACTGGGGCGGGGGGAGGGGAGAAGTTTGTGGTAATTGACGGGGTGGGATGTGGGGGGGGGGGGGTGGTGAAGGAGGGGACAGGATGAATGTTTCAATCGGGGAGGGTGAATATTGTGGGGCAAGCCCTGGCCTGAACCTGTGGTAGAAAACCCAAACGCTGCTCCCCTTTCTCGCTCACCCTTGAACCTGCAGGTGCTTGACGTTCAGCAGAGGACCCCTCCGCCAAAGCCCCTTTGGAAGAAAATCATGGCCCCGCTTCCCATCCTCCTTCCGCACAACGTGCACCAATTTTTCGCCGTTGACATCTCTTTTCGAAAGTTGCAATTGAAGCCGCTGCCGTCGTTTTCGTGGCAAATCAGTTCACCCAAATGAAATAAACTGAGGGGCAAATTGAAGGGGCAGCCCCTTGAAGGAACACTGCCCTGAAACCAAAAAGCATATCAGAAACAAAACTGAAAACATCAAAAAGGGGTCGAAAAGGCACCTCAGACCCCTGCGGTGCCCATCGGACACAGAAAGGCACGACAGTGCTGGGTGGACACTGCCTGCTCCCTGCCAAGGGAGACCCACCCCAGCGTGTTTAACTCTCCTGTCAGTTTATTTTTCTTTTCGCCCCGCGCCTGACGATCTGCCTCTCGCCCGGTTGGAGCTGTCGGCCGTTCTCCATCTCACCCGGGAAGCGCGGCGGTGGGCCGCTGAATGCCTCTGGGGCGTGGAGCCCGTGTTGGCCATTGCAACTGTTGGGGGAGGGGAGGGAGGGAGGGGGTTTGTGCATGATCAGTACCCTCGACTGCGCCCGATTCTGTGCACATAGGTTTAAAATAAAGCACCTACGTTTAAAACAAAGTATGTCGAAGGCCTCTTGTGTCAGCTGAGCTCAGGAACTGGAGGGGGAGGCCTAAGGCTTCGAATCTCATGGTTCACGGGTTCAAATCCCACCTTGGGTGGAATATAATTAATAAAATCACGAATACATGGCACTAATCTCAGTAACGATGACCGTGACAACCATCAATTGTTGTTATAAAAAAAAAACCATCTGATTCATTGATGTCCTCTTTTAGGGGAAGGGAAATCTGCTGTCCTTACCCCGGTCTGGCCTGCGTGTGACTCCAGACACCCCCCCCAACCACACCACAGGAACGTGGTTGATTCTTAACTGGCCCTCTGAAAGGCTAAGCAGGGCAATTAGGAATGGGCGATAAATGTTGGCCTTGCCAGCCAAGCCCACGTTCCATTAAAGAACCTTCAAAATATCTTGATACCCTTTTACCCAACAAACATCCGAAAACTCCCAATTTTCCCAGTTTCGTGGGTGCGACTGTGGTCAGGAAGATAGGTTGTACCGAGCGTGCTGAAATGAAGAGAGGGAGAGAGGCAGCGAGAGGGTTTCGGGGAGAACCTGGGGACCATGCAGGTAGGGGCACGTCCCTGCCCCGCCCCCCCCTGCCCTGCCAATGGTGGAGCGATTTTTAAATATAAATTGGGAGGGATGCTGCAGAAGCCAGTGCTGGAGGGGCGCGGAGATCTCAGAGGGCACTGGGGATGAAAGGGATCCCAGAATTGGGGGAGGGGGGGGGGAACGAGCCAAAGGGTGCAAGACGGAAGCTGAGCCAGAGGAGTTCAGGAACAGTCAAGCCCAGAGATGACAACCGCAGGTGAGGGTTTCCGCAGCAGATGAGCTGAGGAAGAGGAGGAGATGCTGAAGCTGCTCGACTTGAGCGCTGGCAAACGGATTCCGGGAAGTGCCGGGTGCACTTGTACTTGCTGGAATGGGAACGGCGGTCTGGTGGCCCAGTCAGAGAGTCGTACAGCGCAGAGAAGGCCATTCGGCCCATCAACTCTGCACTGACAACTAACCTTAATCTCTCGCCAGTCCCACTTACCAGCACTTGCCCTATGCCCTTGGATGTGATGGTGCTTCAAATGCGAATCCAAGTGGCTTTTGAAAGGTTGTGAGGTTTCCAGCCTCCACCACCTTCCCAGACAGTGCATTCCAGAGTCTCACCACCCTCCAAGTGAAAATTATTTTTCTCAAATCCCCTCGGAATCTCCTGCCCTCCCCCACCCTAAAACAATGCCCCCTTGTGATTGACCCCTCAACCACGGGGAACAACTGCTTCCTAGTTACCCTGTCCAAACCCCTCAATCTTATACACCTCAATCATATCCCCCCCCCCCAAGCCTTATCTGCTCAAAGGAAACACGGCAGCACAGTAGCATAGTGGATAGCACAATTGCTTCACAGTTCCAGGGTCCCAGGTTCGATTCCCGGCTTGGGTCACTGTCTGTGCGGAGTCTGCACGTCCTCCCCCTGTGTGCGTGGGTTTCCTCCGGGTGCTCCGGTTTCCTCCCACAGTCCAAAGATGTGCAGGTTAGGTGGATTGGCCATGCTAAATTGTCCATAGTGTCCAAAATTGCCCTTAGTGTTGGGCGGGGTTACTGGGTTATGGGGACAGGGTGGAGGTGTTGACCTTGGGTAGGGTGCTCTTTCCAAGAGCCGGTGCAGACTCGATGGGCCGAATGGCCTCCTTCTGCACTGTAAATTCTATGATTATTCCAAGCCTATCCAACCTCTCCTTACAGCTCAGATGCTCCATCCCAGGCAACATCCTGGTGAAGCTCCTCTACACCCCCTCCAGTACAATCACCTCCTTACTGTAGCGAAGTTACCACAACTGCACACAGTACTCC
Organism: Scyliorhinus canicula; assembly: GCF_902713615.1. Taxonomy (NCBI): domain Eukaryota; kingdom Metazoa; phylum Chordata; class Chondrichthyes; order Carcharhiniformes; family Scyliorhinidae; genus Scyliorhinus; species Scyliorhinus canicula. Next base: position 129,806,565 of record NC_052162.1, on the reverse strand, counting down.
AATTGCAGCCTAACCAACATTCTAACAGCTCCAACATAACCTTGTTCTTATATTCCACACCACAACTGATAAAGGCAACTGTCCCATCTGCCTTCTTAACTAGCCAATCACTTGTTCTGCCACCTTCAGGGATCATTGAACAAGTACCTCAAGATCCATCTGTTCCTCTGAGCTTCCTGGTGTCCTGCCATTAATTACATATTCCCCTGTCCTGTGTCTTCCAAAGTGCATCACCTCGCATTTATCAGGGTCAAATACCATCTGCCACTGCTCTGTTCATCTGTCCAACCCATCTACATCTTCCTGCAACCGACAATCCTCTTCTTCACTGTTAACCACCCAACCAGTCTTGGTGCCATCCCCAAAGGGCCTCCAGTTACTCAAACTGCCTTCTACCTCCACCATCTCTGTCCTATTACAAAGCCAGTTTAGCATCCAACTCGCCATGTTTCCTTGAATTCCATGAGCATCTTCCTTCTCAATCAGTCTGCCGTGTGGGACCTTCTCAATCAGTCTGCCGTGTGGGACCTTCCTTCTCAATCAGTCTGCCGTGTGGGACCTTCCTTCTCAATCAGTCTGCCGTGTGGGACCTTCTCAATCAGTCTGCCGTGTGGGACCTTCTCAATCAGTCTGCCGTGTGGGACCTTCTCAATCAGTCTGCCGTGTGGGACCTTCTCAATCAGTCTGCCGTGTGGGACCTTCTCAATCAGTCTGCCGTGTGGGACCTTCCTTCTCAATCAGTCTGCCGTGTGGGGCCTTCCTTCTCAATCAGTCTGCCGTGTGGGACCTTCTCAATCAGTCTGCCGTGTGGGACCTTCTCAATCAGTCTGCCGTGTGGGACCTTCCTTCTCAATCAGTCTCCCGTGTGGGACCTTCTCAATCAGTCTCCCGTGTGGGACCTTCCTTCTCAATCAGTCTGCCGTGTGGGACCTTCTCAATCAGTCTGCCGTGTGGGACCTTCCTTCTCAATCAGTCTGCCGTGTGGGACCTTCTCAATCAGTCTGCCGTGTGGGACCTTCTCAATCAGTCTGCCGTGTGGGACCTTCCTTCTCAATCAGTCTGCCGTGTGGGACCTTCCTTCTCAATCAGTCTGCCGTGTGGGACCTTCCTTCTCAATCAGTCTGCCGTGTGGGACCTTCTCAATCAGTCTGCCGTGTGGGACCTTCTCAATCAGTCTGCCGTGTGGGACCTTCCTTCTCAATCAGTCTGCCGTGTGGGACCTTCTCAATCAGTCTGCCGTGTGGGACCTTCCTTCTCAATCAGTCTGCCGTGTGGGACCTTCTCAATCAGTCTGCCGTGTGGGACCTTCCTTCTCAATCAGTCTGCCGTGTGGGACCTTCCTTCTCAATCAGTCTGCCATGTGGGACCTTCTCAATCAGTCTGCCGTGTGGGACCTTCCTTCTCAATCAGTCTCCCGTGTGGGACCTTCCTTCTCAATCAGTCTGCCATGTGGGACCTTCCTTCTCAATCAGTCTGCCGTGTGGGACCTTCTCAATCAGTCTGCCGCGTGGGACCTTCTCAATCAGTCTCCCGTGTGGGACCTTCCTTCTCAATCAGTCTGCCGTGTGGGACCTTCCTTCTCAATCAGTCTGCCGTGTGGGACCTTCTCAATCAGTCTGCCGTGTGGGACCTTCCTTCTCAATCAGTCTGCCATGTGGGACCTTCTCAATCAGTCTGCCGTGTGGGACCTTCCTTCTCAATCAGTCTGCCGTGTGGGACCTTCTCAATCAGTCTGCCGTGTGGGACCTTCTCAATCAGTCTGCCGTGTGGGACCTTCCTTCTCAATCAGTCTGCCGTGTGGGACCTTCCTTCTCAATCAGTCTCCCGTGTGGGACCTTCCTTCTCAATCAGTCTGCCGTGTGGGACCTTCCTTCTCAATCAGTCTGCCGTGTGGGACCTTCCTTCTCAATCAGTCTGCCGTGTGGGACCTTCCTTCTCAATCAGTCTGCCGTGTGGGACCTTCTCAATCAGTCTGCCATGTGGGACCTTCTCAATCAGTCTGCCGTGTGGGACCTTCCTTCTCAATCAGTCTGCCGTGTGGGACCTTCCTTCTCAATCAGTCTGCCGTGTGAGACCTTCCTTCTCAATCAGTCTCCCGTGTGGGACCTTCTCAATCAGTCTCCCGTGTGGGACCTTCCTTCTCAATCAGTCTGCCGTGTGGGACCTTCCTCAATCAGTCTGCCGTGTGGGACCTTCCTTCTCAATCAGTCTGCCGTGTGGGACCTTCTCAATCAGTCTGCCGTGTGGGACCTTCTCAATCAGTCTCCCGTGTGGGACCTTCCTTCTCAATCAGTCTGCCGTGTGGGACCTTCCTTCTCAATCAGTCTGCCGTGTGGGACCTTCCTTCTCAATCAGTCTGCCGTGTGAGACCTTCCTTCTCAATCAGTCTCCCGTGTGGGACCTTCTCAATCAGTCTCCCGTGTGGGACCTTCCTTCTCAATCAGTCTGCCGTGTGGGACCTTCTCAATCAGTCTGCCGTGTGGGACCTTCCTTCTCAATCAGTCTGCCGTGTGGGACCTTCTCAATCAGTCTGCCGTGTGGGACTTCTTCTCAATCAGTCTGCCGTGTGGGTACCTTCCTTCTCAATCAGTCTGCCGTGTGGGACCTTCTTCAATCCAGTCTGCCATGTGGACCTTCCTTCTCAATCAGTCTGCCGTGTGGGACCTTCCTTCTCAATCAGTCTGCCGTGTGGGACCTTCTCAATCAGTCTGCCGTGTGGAGACCTTCCTTCTCAATCAGTCTGCCAGTGGGGGACCTTCTCAATCAGTCTGCCCGTGTGGACCTTCCTTCTCAATCAGTCTGCCGTGTGGGACCTTCTCAATCAGTCTGCCGTGTGGGACCTTCCTTCTCAATCAGTCTGCCGTGTGGGACCTTCTCAATCAGTCTGCCGTGTGGGACCTTCCTTCTCAATCAGTCTGCCGTGTGGGACCTTCCTTCTCAATCAGTCTGCCGTGTGGGACCTTCTCAATCAGTCTGCCGTGTGGGACCTTCCTTCTCAATCAGTCTGCCTGTGTGGACCTTCCTTCTCAATCAGTCTGCCGTGTGGGACCTCCTTCTCATCAGTCTGCCGTGTGGGGCCTTCCTTCTCAATCAGTCTCCCGTGTGGGACCTTCTCAATCAGTCTGCCATGTGGGACCTTCTCAATCAGTCTGCTGCCGGTGGGACCTTCTCAATCAGTCTGCCGTGTGGGACCTTCCTTCTCAATCAGTCTGCCGTGTGGGACCTTCCTTCTCATCAGTCTGCCGTGTGGGACCTTCTCAATCAGTCTGCCGTGTGGGACCTTCCTTCTCAATCAGTCTGCCGTGTGGGACCTTCCTTCCAATCAGTCTGCCGTGTGGGACCTTCCTTCTCAATCAGTCTGCCGTGTGGACCTTCTCATCAGTCTGCCTGTGGACCTTCTCTCATCGTCTGCCGTGTGGGACCTTCCTTCTCAATCAGTCTGCCATGTGGGACCTTCCTTCTCAATCAGTCTGCCGTGTGGGACCTTCCTACTCAATCAGTCTGCCGTGTGTGGACCTTCCTACTCAATCAGTCTGCCGTGTGGGACCTTCTCAATCAGTCTGCCGTGTGGGACCTTCCTTCTCAATCAGTCTGCCGTGTGGGACCTTCCTTCTCAATCAGTCTGCCGTGTGGGACCTTCTCAATCAGTCTGCCATGTGGGACCTTCTCAATCAGTCTGCCGTGTGGGACCTTCCTTCTCAATCAGTCTGCCGTGTGGGACCTTCCTTCTCAATCAGTCTGCCGTGTGGGACCTTCCTTCTCAATCAGTCTGCCGTGTGGGACCTTCCTTCTCATCAGTCTCCCGTGTGGGACCTTCTCAATCAGTCTCCCGTGTGGGACCTTCCTTCTCAATCAGTCTCCCGTGTGGGACCTTCCTTCTCAATCAGTCTGCCGTGTGGGACCTTCCTTCTCAATCAGTCTGCCATGTGGGACCTTCCTTCTCAATCAGTCTGCCGTGTGGGACCTTCCTTCTCAATCAGTCTGCCGTGTGGGACCTTCTCAATCAGTCTGCCGTGTGGGACCTCCTTCTCAATCAGTCTGCCGTGTGGACCTTCCTTCTCAATCAGTCTGCCGTGTGGGACCTTCTCATCAGTCTGCCGTGTGGGACCTTCCTTCTCAATCAGTCCTCCCGTGTGGGACCTTCTCAATCAGTCTGCCGTGTGGACCTCCTTCTCAATCAGTCTGCCGTGTGGGACCTTCCTTCTCATCAGTCCTGCCGTGTGGGACCTTCTCAATCAGTCTGCCGTGTGGGACCTTCCTTCTCAATCAGTCTGCCGTGTGGGACCTTCTTCTCAATCAGTCTGCCGTGTGGGACCTCTTCTCAATCAGTCTCCCTGTGTGGGACCTTCCTTCTCAATCAGTCTGCCGTGTGGGACCTTCCTTCTCAATCAGTCTGCCAGTGTGGGACCTTCCTCCTCAATCAGTCTGCCATGTGGGACCTTCCTTCTCAATCAGTCTGCCGTGTGGGACCTTCTTCTCAATCAATCTCCGTGTGGGACCTTCCTTTCTCAATCAGTCTGCCATGTGGGACCTTCCTTCTCAATCAGTCTGCCCTGTGGGACCTTCCTTCTCAATCAGTCTCCCGATGTGGGGACCTTCCGTCTCAATCAGTCTGCCCGTGTGGACCTTCCTTCTCAATCAGTCTGCCAGTGTGGGACCTTCCTTCTCAATCAGTCTGCCGTGTGGGACCTTCCTTCTCAATCAGTCTGCCGTGTGGGACCTCCTTCTCAATCAGTCTGCCGTGTGGGACCTTCCTTCTCAATCAGTCTGCCGTGTGGGACCTTCCTTCTCAATCAGTCTGCCCGTGTGGGACTTCTTCTCAATCAGTCTGCCGTGTGGGACCTTCCTTCTCAATCAGTCTCCCGTGTGGGACCTTCCTTCTCAATCAGTCTGCCGTGTGGGACCTTCCTTCTCAATCAGTCTGCCATGTCGGGACCTTCCTTCCTCAATCAGTCTGCCGATGTGGACCTTCCTTCTCAATCAGTCTGCCGTGTGGGACCTTCCTTCTCATCAGTCTGCCATGTGGGACTTCTCATCAAGTTGCCGTGTGGGACCTTCTCAATCAGTCCTGCCGTGTGGGACCTTCCTTCTCAATCAGTCTGCCGTGTGGGACCTTCCTTCTCAATCAGTCTGCCGTGTGGGACCTTCCTTCTCAATCAGTCTGCCGTGTGGGACCTTCCTTCTCAATCAGTCTGCCGTGTGGGACCTTCCTTCTCAATCAGTCTGCCGTGTGGGACCTTCTCAATCAGTCTGCCGTGTGGGACCTTCTCAATCAGTCTGCCGTGTGGGACCTTCTCAATCAGTCTGCCGTGTGGGACCTTCCTTCTCAATCAGTCTGCCGTGTGGGACCTTCTCAATCAGTCTGCCGTGTGGGACCTTCCTTCTCAATCAGTCTCCCGTGTGGGACCTTCCTTCTCAATCAGTCTGCCGTGTGGGACCTTCCTTCTCAATCAGTCTGCCGTGTGGGACCTTCCTTCTCAATCAGTCTGCCGTGTGGGACCTTCTCAATCAGTCTGCCGTGTGGGACCTTCTCAATCAGTCTGCCGTGTGGGACCTTCTCAATCAGTCTGCCATGTGGGACCTTCTCAATCAGTCTCCCGTGTGGGACCTTCCTTCTCAATCAGTCTGCCGTGTGGGACCTTCCTTCTCAATCAGTCTGCCGTGTGGGACCTTACTTCTCAATCAGTCTGCCGTGTGGGACCTTCCTTCTCAATCAGTCTCCCGTGTGGGACCTTCCTTCTCAATCAGTCTGCCGTGTGGGACCTTCTCAATCAGTCTGCCGTGTGGGACCTTCTCAATCAGTCTGCCGTGTGGGACCTTCCTTCTCAATCAGTCTGCCGTGTGGGACCTTCCTTCTCAATCAGTCTCCTGTTTGGGACCTTCCTTCTCAATCAGTCTGCCGTGTGGGACCTTCCTTCTCAATCAGTCTGCCGTGTGGGACCTTCCTCCTCAATCAGTCTGCCGTGTGGGACCTTCCTTCTCAATCAGTCTGCCATGTGGGACCTTCCTTCTCAATCAATCTCCCGTGTGGGACCTTCCTTCTCAATCAGTCTCCCGTGTGGGACCTTCCTTCTCAATCAGTCTGCCATGTGGGACCTTCCTTCTCAATCAATCTCCCGTGTGGGGCCTTCCGTCTCAATCAGTCTCCCGTGTGGGACCTTCCTTCTCAATCAGTCTGCCGTGTGGGACCTTCTCAATCAGTCTGCCGTGTGGGACCTTCCTTCTCAATCAGTCTGCCGTGTGGGACCTTCCTTCTCAATCAGTCTGCCGTGTGGGACCTTCCTTCTCAATCAGTCTGCCGGTGGGACCTTCCTTCTCAATCAGTCTGCCGTGTGGGACCTTCCTTCTCAATCAGTCTGCCGTGTGGGACCTTCCTCCTCAATCAGTCTGCCATGTGGGACCTTCCTTCTCAATCAGTCTGCCGTGTGGGCCCTTCCTTCTCAATCAGTCTGCCGTGTGGGACCTTCCTTCTCAATCAGTCTCCCATGTGGGACCTTCTCAATCAGTCTGCCGTGTGGGACCTTCTCAATCAGTCTGCCGTGTGGGACCTTCCTTCTCAATCAGTCTGCCATGTGGGACCTTCCTTCTCAATCAGTCTGCCGTGTGGGACCTTCCTTCTCAATCAGTCTGCCGTGTGGGACCTTCTCAATCAGTCTGCCGTGTGGGACCTTCTCAATCAGTCTGCCGTGTGGGACCTTCCTTCTCAATCAGTCTGCCGTGTGGGACCTTCCTTCTCAATCAGTCTGCCGTGTGGGACCTTCCTTCTCAATCAGTCTGCCGTGTGGGACCTTCCTTCTCAATCAGTCTGCCGTGTGGGACCTTCCTTCTCAATCAGTCTGCCGTGTGGGACCTTCCTTCTCAATCAGTCTGCCGTGTGGGACCTTCTCAATCAGTCTGCCGTGTGGGACCTTCCTTCTCAATCAGTCTGCCGTGTGGGACCTTCCTTCTCAATCAGTCTGCCATGTGGGACCTTCCTTCTCAATCAGTCTCCCGTGTGGGACCTTCTCAATCAGTCTGCCGTGTGGGACCTTCTCAATCAGTCTGCCGTGTGGGACCTTCTCAATCAGTCTGCCGTGTGGGACCTTCCTTCTCAATCAGTCTGCCGTGTGGGACCTTCTCAATCAGTCTGCCGTGTGGGACCTTCCTTCTCAATCAGTCTCCCGTGTGGGACCTTCTCAATCAGTCTGCCGTGTGGGACCTTCCTTCTCAATCAGTCTGCCGTGTGGGACCTTCCTTCTCAATCAGTCTGCCGTGTGGGACCTTCTCAATCAGTCTGCCGTGTGGGACCTTCTCAATCAGTCTGCCGTGTGGGACCTTCCTTCTCAATCAGTCTGCCGTGTGGGACCTTCCTTCTCAATCAGTCTGCCGTGTGGGACCTTCTCAATCAGTCTCCCGTGTGGACCTTCCTTCTCAATCAGTCTGCCGTGTGGGACCTTCCTTCTCAATCAGTCTGCCGTGTGGGACCTTCTCAATCAGTCTGCCGTGTGGGACCTTCTCAATCAGTCTGCCGTGTGGGACCTTCTCAATCAGTCTGCCATGTGGGACCTTCTCAATCAGTCTCCCGTGTGGGACCTTCCTTCTCAATCAGTCTCCCGTGTGGGACCTTCCTTCTCAATCAGTCTGCCATGTGGGACCTTCCTTCTCAATCAATCTCCCGTGTGGGGCCTTCCGTCTCAATCAGTCTCCCGTGTGGGACCTTCCTTCTCAATCAGTCTGCCGTGTGGGACCTTCTCAATCGTCTGCCGTGTGGGACCTTCCTTTCTCAATCAGTCTGCCGTGTGGGCCCTTCCTTCTCAATCAGTCTGCCGTGTGGGACCTTCCTTCTCAATCAGTCTGCCGTGTGGGACCTTCCTTCTCAATCAGTCTGCCGTGTGGGACCTTCCTTCTCAATCAGTCTGCCGTGTGGGACCTTCCTCCTCAATCAGTCTGCCATGTGGGACCTTCCTTCTCAATCAGTCTGCCGTGTGGGACCTTCCTTCTCAATCAGTCTGCCATGTGGGACCTTCTCAATCAGTTTGCCGTGTGGGACCTTCTCAATCAGTCTGCCGTGTGGGACCTTCCTTCTCAATCAGTCTGCCGTGTGGGACCTTCCTTCTCAATCAGTCTGCCGTGTGGGACCTTCCTTCTCAATCAGTCTGCCGTGTGGGACCTTCCTTCTCAATCAGTCTGCCGTGTGGGACCTTCCTTCTCAATCAGTCTGCCGTGTGGGACCTTCTCAATCAGTCTGCCGTGTGGGACCTTCTCAATCAGTCTGCCGTGTGGGACCTTCTCAATCAGTCTGCCGTGTGGGACCTTCCTTCTCAATCAGTCTGCCGTGTGGGACCTTCTCAATCAGTCTGCCGTGTGGGACCTTCCTTCTCAATCAGTCTCCCGTGTGGGACCTTCCTTCTCAATCAGTCTGCCGTGTGGGACCTTCCTTCTCAATCAGTCTGCCGTGTGGGACCTTCCTTCTCAATCAGTCTGCCGTGTGGGACCTTCTCAATCAGTCTGCCGTGTGGGACCTTCTCAATCAGTCTGCCGTGTGGGACCTTCTCAATCAGTCTGCCATGTGGGACCTTCTCAATCAGTCTCCCGTGTGGGGACCTTCCTTCTCAATCAGTCTGCCGTGTGGGACCTTCCTTCTCAATCAGTCTGCCGTGTGGGACCTTCCTTCTCAATCAGTCTGCCGTGTGGGACCTTCCTTCTCAATCAGTCTCCCGTGTGGGACCTTCCTTCTCAATCAGTCTGCCGTGTGGGACCTTCTCAATCAGTCTGCCGTGTGGGACCTTCTCAATCAGTCTGCCGTGTGGGACCTTCCTTCTCAATCAGTCTGCCGTGTGGGACCTTCCTTCTCAATCAGTCTCCTGTTTGGGACCTTCCTTCTCAATCAGTCTGCCGTGTGGGACCTTCCTTCTCAATCAGTCTGCCGTGTGGGACCTTCCTCCTCAATCAGTCTGCCGTGTGGGACCTTCCTTCTCAATCAGTCTGCCATGTGGGACCTTCCTTCTCAATCAATCTCCCGTGTGGGACCTTCCTTCTCAATCAGTCTCCCGTGTGGGACCTTCCTTCTCAATCAGTCTGCCATGTGGGACCTTCCTTCTCAATCAATCTCCCGTGTGGGGCCTTCCGTCTCAATCAGTCTCCCGTGTGGGACCTTCCTTCTCAATCAGTCTGCCGTGTGGGACCTTCTCAATCAGTCTGCCGTGTGGGACCTTCCTTCTCAATCAGTCTGCCGTGTGGGACCTTCCTTCTCAATCAGTCTGCCGTGTGGGACCTTCCTTCTCAATCAGTCTGCCGTGTGGGACCTTCCTTCTCAATCAGTCTGCCGTGTGGGACCTTCCTTCTCAATCAGTCTGCCGTGTGGGACCTTCCTCCTCAATCAGTCTGCCATGTGGGACCTTCCTTCTCAATCAGTCTGCCGTGTGGGCCCTTCCTTCTCAATCAGTCTGCCGTGTGGGACCTTCCTTCTCAATCAGTCTCCCATGTGGGACCTTCTCAATCAGTCTGCCGTGTGGGACCTTCTCAATCAGTCTGCCGTGTGGGACCTTCCTTCTCAATCAGTCTGCCATGTGGGACCTTCCTTCTCAATCAGTCTGCCGTGTGGGACCTTCCTTCTCAATCAGTCTGCCGTGTGGGACCTTCTCAATCAGTCTGCCGTGTGGGACCTTCTCAATCAGTCTGCCGTGTGGGACCTTCCTTCTCAATCAGTCTGCCGTGTGGGACCTTCCTTCTCAATCAGTCTGCCGTGTGGGACCTTCCTTCTCAATCAGTCTGCCGTGTGGGACCTTCCTTCTCAATCAGTCTGCCGTGTGGGACCTTCCTTCTCAATCAGTCTGCCGTGTGGGACCTTCTCAATCAGTCTGCCGTGTGGGACCTTCCTTCTCAATCAGTCTGCCGTGTGGGACCTTCCTTCTCAATCAGTCTGCCATGTGGGACCTTCCTTCTCAATCAGTCTCCCGTGTGGGACCTTCTCAATCAGTCTGCCGTGTGGGACCTTCTCAATCAGTCTGCCGTGTGGGACCTTCTCAATCAGTCTGCCGTGTGGGACCTTCCTTCTCAATCAGTCTGCCGTGTGGGACCTTCTCCATCAGTCTGCCGTGTGGGACCTTCCTTCTCAATCAGTCTCCCGTGTGGGACCTTCTCAATCAGTCTGCCGTGTGGGACCTTCCTTCTCAATCAGTCTGCCGTGTGGGACCTTCCTTCTCAATCAGTCTGCCGTGTGGGACCTTCTCAATCAGTCTGCCGTGTGGGACCTTCTCAATCAGTCTGCCGTGTGGGACCTTCCTTCTCAATCAGTCTGCCGTGTGGGACCTTCCTTCTCAATCAGTCTGCCGTGTGGGACCTTCTCAATCAGTCTGCCGTGTGGGACCTTCCTTCTCAATCAGTCTGCCGTGTGGGACCTTCCTTCTCAATCAGTCTGCCGTGTGGGACCTTCTCAATCAGTCTGCCGTGTGGGACCTTCTCAATCAGTCTGCCGTGTGGGACCTTCTCAATCAGTCTGCCATGTGGGACCTTCTCAATCAGTCTCCCGTGTGGGACCTTCCTTCTCAATCAGTCTGCCGTGTGGGACCTTCCTTCTCAATCAGTCTGCCGTGTGGGACCTTCCTTCTCAATCAGTCTGCCATGTGGGACCTTCCTTCTCAATCAGTCTCCCGTGTGGGACCTTCCTTCTCAATCAGTCTGCCGTGTGGGACCTTCTCAATCAGTCTGCCGTGTGGGACCTTCTCAATCAGTCTGCCGTGTGGGACCTTCCTTCTCAATCAGTCTGCCATGTGGGACCTTCCTTCTCAATCAGTCTGCCGTGTGGGACCTTCCTTCTCAATCAGTCTGCCGTGTGGGACCTTCTCAATCAGTCTGCCGTGTGGGACCTTCTCAATCAGTCTGCCGTGTGGGACCTTCCTTCTCAATCAGTCTGCCGTGTGGGACCTTCCTTCTCAATCAGTCTGCCATGTGGGACCTTCCTTCTCAATCAGTCTGCCATGTGGGACCTTCCTTCTCAATCAGTCTGCCGTGTGGGACCTTCCTTCTCAATCAGTCTGCCGTGTGGGACCTTCTCAATCAGTCTCCCGTGTGGGACCTTCCTTCTCAATCAGTCTGCCGTGTGGGATCTTCCTTCTCAATCAGTCTGCCGTGTGGGACCTTCTCAATCAGTCTGCCGTGTGGGACCTTCCTTCTCAATCAGTCTCCCGTGTGGGACCTTCCTTCTCAATCAGTCTCCCGTGTGGGACCTTCCTTCTCAATCAGTCTCCCGTGTGGGACCTTCCTTCTCAATCAGTCTGCCGTGTGGGACCTTCTCAATCAGTCTGCCGTGTGGGACCTTCCTTCTCAATCAGTCTGCCATGTGGGACCTTCTCAATCAGTCTGCCGTGTGGGACCTTCCTTCTCAATCAGTCTGCCGTGTGGGACCTTCCTTCTCAATCAGTCTGCCGTGTGGGACCTTCTCAATCAGTCTGCCGTGTGGGACCTTCTCAATCAGTCTGCCGTGTGGGACCTTCCTTCTCAATCAGTCTCCCGTGTGGGACCTTCCTTCTCAATCAGTCTGCCGTGTGGGACCTTCCTTCTCAATCAGTCTGCCGTGTGGGACCTTCCTTCTCAATCAGTCTCCCGTGTGGGACCTTCCTTCTCAATCAGTCTCCCGTGTGGGACCTTCCTTCTCAATCAGTCTGCCGTGTGGGACCTTCCTTCTCAATCAGTCTGCCGTGTGGGTCCTTCTCAATCAGTCTGCCGTGTGGGTCCTTCTCAATCAGTCTGCCGTGTGGGACCTTCTCAATCAGTCTGCCGTGTGGGACCTTCTCAATCAGTCTGCCGTGTGGGACCTTCCTTCTCAATCAGTCTGCCGTGTGGGACCTTCCTTCTCAATCAGTCTGCCGTGTGGGACCTTCCTTCTCAATCAGTCTGCCGTGTGGGACCTTCTCAATCAGTCTGCCGTGTGGGACCTTCTCAATCAGTCTGCCATGTGGGACCTTCCTTCTCAATCAGTCTGCCGTGTGGGACCTTCCTTCTCAATCAGTCTGCCGTGTGGGACCTTCCTTCTCAATCAGTCTGCCGTGTGGGACCTTCTCAATCAGTCTCCCGTGTGGGACCTTCCTTCTCAATCAGTCTGCCGTGTGGGACCTTCTCAATCAGTCTGCCGTGTGGGACCTTCCTTCTCAATCAGTCTCCCGTGTGGGACCTTCCTTCTCAATCAGTCTCCCGTGTGGGACCTTCCTTCTCAATCAGTCTGCCATGTGGGACCTTCCTTCTCAATCAGTCTGCCGTGTGGGACCTTCCTTCTCAATCAGTCTGCCGTGTGGGACCTTCCTTCTCAATCAGTCTCCCGTGTGGGACCTTCTCAATCAGTCTGCCATGTGGGACCTTCCTTCTCAATCAGTCTGCCATGTGGGACCTTCCTTCTCAATCAGTCTGCCGTGTGGGACCTTCTCAATCAGTCTGCCGTGTGGGACCTTCCTTCTCAATCAGTCTGCCGTGTGGGACCTTCCTTCTCAATCAGTCTGCCATGTGGGACCTTCCTTCTCAATCAGTCTGCCGTGTGGGACCTTCCTTCTCAATCAGTCTGCCGTGTGGGACCTTCTCAATCAGTCTGCCGTGTGGGACCTTCCTTCTCAATCAGTCTGCCGTGTGGGACCTTCTCAATCAGTCTGCCGTGTGGGACCTTCCTTCTCAATCAGTCTGCCGTGTGGGACCTTCTCAATCAGTCTGCCGTGTGGGACCTTCCTTCTCAATCAGTCTGCCGTGTGGGACCTTCTCAATCAGTCTGCCGTGTGGGACCTTCTCAATCAATCTGCCGTGTGGGACCTTCTCAATCAGTCTGCCCTGTGGGACCTTCTCAATCAGTCTCCCGTGTGGGACCTTCCTTCTCAATCAGTCTGCCGTGTGGGACCTTCTCAATCAGTCTGCCGTGTGGGACCTTCCTTCTCAATCAATCTCCCATGCGCGACCTTGTCAAAGGCTTTGCCAAAATCCATATAAACTAAATCAACTCCACTTCCTTCATCCACACATGGTCACTTTGTCAAAACATTCTATCAAATTTCTTCGGCATGACCCTCCCTCTGACAAAGCCATGCTGACAATCCCTAATCAACCCATTCCTTTCAAAATGGAGTTAATTCTCTCCTTTAGGATTTTCTCCAATAGCTTCCCTACCACTGATGTGATCCTGGTCTGTAATTCCCGGGTTTATCTCTATCACCCTTCTTGAAAAGTGGAACAACATTAGCTGTTCGCCAGTCCTCTGGTCTTCCCCCTTGGCCAGAGAGGAATTAAAAACCTTCGTCAGAGCCCTTGCAATTTCCTGCCTCTCCTCCCACAGCAGCCCGGGATGCAGTTGATCCAGGCCTGGAGATTTGTCTATTTTAAAGCCTCCAATACCTCCTCACTTCCTATGTCAGACCGCTCAAGGTCCTCAGAGTCCCATTTCCTGAACTCTGTATCTTCTCCTGAGTGAAGACTGATGAGAAGTATTTATTTAACACCTTTGCAATGTTCTGCAGCTTCACACACAGATTGCCCCGTTGGTCTCTAATGGGCCTTACTCTTTCCCTGGTTAACCTCTTCCCCTTAACGTATGCATAGAATATCTTAGAGTTCGCCCCAAGCTTATTTGCGAGTCCTTTTTCATGCCCCCTTTTGCTCTTCTAATTTCTTTCTTAAGTTCCCTCTTGCACTTCCTGTATTCCTCTCGGGCCGTAGTTGAATGTCTCCTGTTCAACTTGCTAAAAGCCTTCATCTTCTTCCTTATCTACTCCTGGATTGTCCACGACATCCAGAGTTCCCTGAACTTATTTTCCCACATTCCCCCCCGAGAGGGAATATGTTGGAACTCTACTCTCCCTGTTTCCTTTTTGAATGCCTTCCCATGCTCCATGTCGATTTTCCCACAAGAAACTATTCCCAGTCAACTTTGGCCAGACCCTGCCTTATTTTAGTCAAATCTGCCTTGCCCCAATCTATGTTGTGGTCGCTATCACTAAAATGCTCCCCCACTGCCACAATGAACACTCGTCCAGCTTCTTTCCCCCAGAACCTGATTCAGCACTGCTCCCTCTTGTTGGGTCTTCTACACATTGATACAAAACTCTTCCCTGTCCATTTCAATAAATCCACCCCCTCTGAACCCTTTACACCATTCCTTTCACAATTTATGTTGGGGAAGTTGAAATCCTCTCGTATAATTACCCAATTATTCATACACACTTCAGTAAATTGTCTATCTGCGCCTCTATTTCCCGCTGACTCTTTGGGGGCCTTTAATACACTCCTAATAATTTGGCTGCTTCAAAGATATCATCTCTCCTCATTGCAGTTGATTCCTTAATTAACAGTGCAACACTGCCTCCCTTTTTACACCCTCCTCTGCCCTGTCTAAAGATCCTATACCCCTGAATGTTAAGTTGCCAGTCCCGCCCTTTCCTTAACCATGTCTCTGTGGCGGCAACAATGTCACAATTCCATGTGTCAACCCAAGCCCTTAACTCATCAGTCTTACCTATTACACGCCGAACATTTTAGTAAAGACCATAGTCTTGTCTTACTCTCGACATTCAACACAGCTGAACTCGCTCCGACTTGCTTCCTTTACTACAGCATGATGCTATTTTATTGATACTCTGTGTCCCCCTCCCCCTGCCAAACTAGTTTAAACTCCTCCCAACAGCACTAGCGGTTAGCACCGCTGCCTCACAGCCCAGGTGCAATCCCGGTCTTGGGCGACTGTGCGGAATCTGCACGTTCTCCCCCCCGTCTCTAAGTTGGTTTCCTCCGGGTGCTCCGGTTTCTTCCCACAGTCCAAAGATGTGCAGGTTAGGTGGATTGCCCATGGTAAAATTGGCCCTTCGTTTCCAAAGATGTGCAGGTTAGGTGGGGTTACGGGGATAGGGGTTGTGGACCCAAGTAATGTGCTCTTTTGGAGGGTCGGTGAACACTCAATAGACCAAATGGCCTCCTGCACTGTAGGAATTCGATGATTCTCTATGGAGAGATCTTGCCAGTGGTGTGCGGAGCACTAGAACTGGAAGCATAACCTTGCGCAAGGTCAGTTCGGCTTGAAACACAGAAGGATTATAAGATAAGGCGGTCGAGCCAATTAAAGGATTTGACAGGGTCAGCGGGAGAGGAATGTATTTCCTCTGGTGTTGGAGAAGGAGGGAAGGACGAAGGGCACATGAGGACTGCTGAGTTGAGGGTAAGGGAGAGGGATGGTGAGGTGGAAGGAAAAGGTGGGCCGGGCATATTGGCGGTTCTGTCGCCCAGGCAGAGGTCGAAGGCCGAGCCCTCCCACTTTCTGTGGCCTCCCCACCCTCTCCCTGAACAAAAGACGAGGAAGCTGCTTGCTTGAAAGATTGGGCAAGTGAGCTGTGTTGTGCAGTCAGGGCAGTTCCTGGTTTTGTAAGAGTACCAAACGCTAAAGACAACAATTGACATGCTGCTTTAGAATCACAGAATTTACAGTGCAGAAGGAGGCCATTCGGCCCATCAAGCTCCTGAAAGAGCACCCGACCAAAGCCCACGCCTCCAGCCTATCCCCGTAACCCAGTAACCCCCTCCTAACCTTAGGCAGCACGGTGGCACAGTGGTTAGTATTGTTGCCTCATGGCACTGAGGTCCCAGGTTCGATCCCGGCTCTGGGTCACTATCCGTGTGGAGTTTGCACATTCTCCCCGTGTTTGCGTGGGTTTCGCCCCCACAACCCAAAGGTGTGCAGGTTAGGTGGATTGACCACGCTAAATTGCCCCTTAATTGGAAAAAAATGAATTGGGTACTCTAAATTTATTTTTTAAAAACTCCACCTAACCTTTTGGACACTAAGGGCAATTTATCATGGCCAATCCACCTAACCTGCACATCTTTGGTCTGTGGGAGAAAACCGGAGCACCCGGAGGAAACCCACGCACACACGGGGAGAACGTGCAGACTCCGCACAGACAGTGACCCAAGCCTGGAATCGAACCCGGGACCCTGGCGCTGTGAAGCAACAGTGCTACCCACTGTACTACCCTGCCACCAAGACATAATTAAACCCCCCCCCCTCTGCCCACCACCCTCCTAACTAGGTGTCCCACAGGCCCATTATCATGTCAAATCTGACACCTCCGGTCACATGAGAAGATATCAGGTCAAGCTCGGTCATAGTGGTCGGTTTCAAGAAGCATCTTGAAAGAGAAAGAGAGGTTCAGGGAGAGGTTATTCCAGGGATGATGCAGCTGAAGACACGCCCCCCCCCCCCCCCCCCCCCCACTGACGGGACGGTGGTCGGGGGGCGTGCACGAGCGGTCAAACTCGAATAACTGCTGAGATCCGAGAGATTGGCCTGTGGGGGTTACAGAGATAGGGGAGCCATTGCAAGGCCTTGGGGAGGGGGGAGGGGGCTGCGGATTTGAACAGGGCCAATTTTATTTTACTCTTCTGGGTGCCCGGCAATTGCCGTCCGTCTCTAATTGCCCCCTTGAACAGAGAGTGGCCACGAGGGGGAGGGAGGGGGGCAAGAAAATCCCGGCCCAGCTTTCTCCGATGCAACATTTTTAGAAATTAAATTTAAATTCCACCGGCTGGTGGTGCAATTTGAAGCCAGTATTCCCGCCCCCTCCCCACCCCTCACCACGACCAGAGCATTAACACCGGGTGTTATCTGGATTACTTGCCCGACGCCATTGCCGTCAAGCTGTGGGGTTTATTCAGGTTTTATGATCGATAATCATTTTGTAATAGTCTTCTTCAAGAAACTGCAATGTTGCAATGCATGATGGGTCAGCCTCACTGAAAAGCGTCAATCTGTCAGCGCTGGATTACACGTGCTGCTGTGTGCGAGACCGTCGGTCGCTCACCCTGAAAACGGGGCAGGTCACAGCCGACAGGAGGTGCCCCCAGCCCCTCCCAAACCCCCCCCCCCCCCCCCCCCCCCCCCCCACCACCACACCAACCCTATACCAGTCACCGTGGAGGCTACTGGACAATGACACATTAAAAAATAGGAGCAGGAGAAGACCATTCAGCACCTCGAGCCTGCTCCACCATTCTGCTTCTTTTAAATTTTGGAGTACCCAAATCATTTTTTTCCAATTAAGGGGGCAATTTAGCGTGGCCAGTCCACCTACACTGGACATCTTTGGGGTTGTGGGGGCGAAACCCACGCAAACACGGGGAGAATGTGCAAACTCCACACGGACAGTGACCCAGAGCCGGGGTCAAACCTGGGACCTCAGTGCCGTGAGGCTGTAGTGCTAACCCACTGCGCCACCGTGCGGCCCCTGTTCCACCATTTATGATCACGGCTGATCATTTAACTCAATAGCCTATTCCCACCTACCCCACCTCCTTTGATTCCCTTCGCCCCAAATGCTATATCTAACTGCTTCTTGAAAACATACACTGTTTTGGCCTCAATTATTTTCTGTGGAGGCAAATTCCACAGGCTGATCACTCTGGGTGAAGAAATGTCTCATTTGTGTCTTAAATGGTCTACCCCACACCCTCAGACTGTGACCACTGGTTCTGGGCACCCCCACCATCGGGAACATCTTTCCTGCATCTACCCTGTCTTGTCCTGCTAGAATTTTATAGGTTTCTATGAGATCCCCCCCTTATTGTTCTGAGCTCCAGCGAATACAATCCTAACCGACTCAATTTCTCCTCATACGTCAGTCCTGGCATCCCTGGAATCAGTCTGGTAAACCTTCGCTGCACTCCCTCGAGAGCAAGAACATCCTTCCTCAGATGAGTGGGCAGCGCGGTAGCACAAGTGGATAGCACTGTGGCTTCACAGCGCCAGGGTCCCAGGTTCGATTCCCGGCTGGGTCACGGTTTGTGCGGAGTCTGCACATCCTCCCCGTGTGTGCGTGGGTTTCCTCCGGGTGCTCCGGTTTCCTCCCACAGTCCAAAGACGTGCAGGTTAGGTGGATTGGCCATGATAAATTGCCCTTAGTGTCCCAAAAGATTAGGAGGGGTTATTGGGTTACGGTGGAAGTGAGGGTTTAATGTGGGTCGGTGCAGACTCGATGGGCCGAATGGCCTCCTTCTGCACTGTATGTTCTATGTTGAAAACTGCACACAATACTCCAGGTGTGGCCTCACCAAGGCCCTGGATAATTGCAGCAACACATCCCTGCTTCTGTACTCGAAACCTCTCAATGAAGCCAACATACCATTAGCCTTCTTTACAGCCTGCTGCACCTGCATGCTTACCTTCAGTGACTGGTGCACAAGGACACCCAGGTCCCGCTGCACATTCCCCTCTCCTAATTTATGGCCATTCAGATAATAGCCTGCCTTTCCCATTTCACGCTTACGAAAGACAGGAAAGTTGAACTGGTGGAATGTTACCAAAATGTTGAAACCCGGTCACTTTGTGACGGAGTTGTTTTTTTTTTTCTAAACGGAGGCTGGAATCTATTTTTTTTTAAAACATCGGAACGACGGGCGAGACGAGACGCAGAAAGGCAGGAGACTGGGGATCTGCAAAACTGCTGGAACTTGAGCTACAAATGGAAGGGCGAATTCTGGAACCTTTGGAAAGACAAGGAAGCACCAACAAATGCTTCCGTGTCACAAGGCACAGTGAGGAGGGGGCTGAAAATAATGAGGGTGACAGTAAACAGATATTTGCTTCAGATGGTGGTTTTCAGCACTGTTTTCTTCACAGCGTGCTTGTGGATTAAAGTCTCTGGTCTACAGTCTGCAATTCTCTTCCTTGCAGTTTAGCAATATTACTCACAGCTTCTTCTCTGAGAGGCCCCTTCCTCCACATCAAGCTTTGCTCCCAGGCCTCAGCCTTTGCTGGAGAAAGAATTGATCGGTCCACACCAGCCTTTTCTGCAGAGCGAGTTGCTCATCGCACTGGCTTTTAGGTTGAGAATTAGCTGGATGTTTCTGGAGAGGGTTACCACATTCTGACCCTTTCCTGCACAGCCTGTAATGGTTCTCCTGTGAACCGATTCATCCAGGCTTTCTGCCAGGTCAGGAACACAGTCTTTCTGGAGAAGAATGGCGCAGAGAGAGAGCGTGCCTTCTCTCTAAGCTGCCAAAACGAAACTGAAAGGTCATTAGGTCCCTGAACCATCTCAGTGGGCTCAGAGCCAATCACCACCTGTTATCGGGCAGAGCACAGCCTTGTGGGCCAATTCATTGCCCATCCCAGGCCATGTCAATCAAACTGAGTCATCACTGGGGTGAGCCAATCACCAGTCTAAATCGGCACAGTCTCTCGAATCTGCTTGTTTGAATTAAAGGCTGCACACAGGCCGCTTTCCTTTAAAGTCACAGGTCCATTAAAAATCCACGGATCAGAAATGTAACATCAGAAAGAAAATAAAGGGAAAATAAGAGAATAGGCAGGCAATAAACAGGAAAGACCCATACAGTGGTGTCTTACCGCACCAGTCCCCCCCCTCCCCCATAATGAGCACAAGATAAGGGGGGGGGGGAGAAACGAGGCCCTACAATTAAATCTGAGGCATGTTAAGGCGATGTCAGATCACACAGCTCCGTACAGAGGATAAGGACAATCTAGAACTCTCTCTGCCCCCCCCCCCCCCATCAAAAAGACAGAGAGGTCTACTGAAAACGTCAAGTCTGCAGTTGACAGGGTTTTGGAGTTGAGATCGCAGAACGGTGGAGATCTTACAGTGCAGATGAACATCTATTCGGCCCGATCGTGTCCGCGGCGGAGCAGATTGGCAGCGGTGCTGGTGGCTGAGCGCTGCAGCAGACTCGAGGGGCGAAATGTCCTCCTCCCCTTCCGGTGTATGTGATCATTCAAGTCTATGCTTGGCTGTGCCGTTTACTTAACAAAGGATTGCCGAGCAGGAACTCAACACACCGCGGCGCGCTAGTGGGTTTCCCAGCTGTGACAACACTCCTGGAGCTCGACACCACCCAGAACAAGCAGCCTCCTTTTCTCTTCCGTGTGATGTGAGCGTCGCTGGCAAGGCCTCCGGATTTTTTGCCCTTCCCTAATTGCCCCTTCAACTGCGTGTCTTGCTCGGCCATTTCGGATGACAGTCTGTGCGCGTGGGGTCTGGAGTCACATGTAGGGTAAAGGTGGCAGGTTCCTAAAGGGGAACATTAGTGAACCAGCTGTGTTTTTTTTAATTGACAATCGATGATAGTTCTCATGGTCATCATTACTGAGATTAGCGCCAATGCATTCCAGATTTTAAGAATTAAATTTAAATACTACCGCCAGCCATTGGTGGGATTTGAACCCATCTCCCCCAGAGCATTAGCCTGGGCTGCGGACTACTAGTCCAGCAACATTGTCGATACGCCACCTTCTCTCCACACAGTGCTCTGCTTTGGTCAACCTTGGACATTCACTCATTCCCTCCACCACCGACGCACAGCGGCAGCAGTGTGTGTACCATCTACAAGATGCACCGCAGCCACTCACCAAGGCTCCTTCAACAGCACCTTCCAAACCCACCACCTCTACCATCTAGAAGGACAAGGGCACCAGACACACGGGAACTACACCACCTGCAAGTTCCCCCTCCGAGCCCCACACTCACCATCCTTTTTTTTAAAATTTAGATTACCCAATTATTTTTTCCAATTAAGGGGCAATTTAGCCTGGCCAATCCACCTACTCTGCACATTTTTGGGTTGTGGGGGCGAAACCCACGCAGACACGGGGAGAATGTGCAAACTCCACACGGACAGTGACCCAGAGCCGGGATCAAACCTGGGACCTCAGCGCCATGAGGCGGTTGTGCTAACCACTAGGCCACCGTGCTACCCTCACACTCACCATCCTGACTGGGAAATATATCGGCCGTTCCTTCACTGTCGCTGGGTCACAATCCTGGCCCTCCTTCCCTGACAGCACTGTCCACACAGGGACTGCAGCCGGTTCAAGAAGGGCCGATTAAATAACGGAATAACTTTTCTCAACTTAAGAGTGAGGCGCCTGTTGCCTCCCTTCCTCATTCTGAGGTTGCCATCAGCAACAGCGTTGAGTGAAACCAATGTCAAACAGCCTAAAAAATGGTCCACGTCAGTGACCACTTTCCCTTCTCCCCGTAGAATTATACAGCAAGACTGTAGCCATCTGAGATGGCCACCTGCAAAGGACCATGGGAATTATGGCCAACCCAGGACTCAGACAGATACAGAGCTTCTGTGTATTTGAAACGCAGGTAGCTAGACCTGATCGAAACCCCCGCTCATTTGCATTCTAAGGGCCCATTTCCCCAGAACAATAGGACTGAACTCAAGTAACCAATACAGGCACAATCTGATCGGGGCCACTCCCTTTACTCAGAGAACCCAACTGCCAAGGTCAATGACCGCTAAGGACCCGCCCAGCCGCCCACCCCTTTATTGGCCAAAATCGATGGCAGTGATCGAAGCCTGTCGAATTATTGGGTCCAAGATTGAGGACCGCCCCAAAGAGCACAAAACCCTAGAGGGATAAAAGAGGACACGGCCATGTGTTCTGCCTCTTTTGGACCCGGCCTGTGCCAGCCCAACTGCAGCATAATGACCAGCCAGCTAAGTTCAAGACCAACGGGCCTCACGGTAGCATGGTGGTTAGCATAAGTGCTTCACAGCTCCAGGGTCCCAGGTTTGATTCCCGGCTGGGTCACTGTCTGTGTGGAGTCTGCACGTCCTCCCCGTGTGTGCGTGGGTTTCCTCCGGGTGCTCCGGTTTCCTCCCACAGTCCAAAGATGTGCGGGTTAGGTGGATTGGCCATGATAAATTGCCCGTAGTGTAAGGTTAATGGGGGGATGGGGGTTACGGGTATACGGGTTACGTGGGTTTAAGTAGGGTGATCATTGCTCGGCACAACATCGAGGGCCAAAGGGCCTGTTCTGTGCTGTACTGTTCTATGTTCTAACGATCGCTACCTGACGGATGAGCCCAGCAGAGACAGAGCCACTTCTTCAAACCAGCCATGTGAGATCAAGATAAAGGCCTTATCCACTTGCACAGTGCCGGTCGCCTGAAGTTAAGTATAGGTTAATTTAGTTGATAGGTGTAGTTTAACTTGTAGTACATTGTGCTTGCATGTCGAAGTAACCCTTGTGCGTAAATAAACCATCTTTAAACTTGAACTAACTAACTGGGTGTGTGGTCATTTGGCCGATATACGGGAAAGCCTTGTGGTTCAGTGAGAGAAATAGAAACACCCACAGTATTGGCGACTCTAAAGAGCAATATTATTGGTGACGCTGGTGGGATAGTATTCCGACTGGCAACAAGGCGGGAGGCCATTCAGCCCATCATATCTGTGCCGGCTCTTCCAAAGATCTATCCAATTAATCGCACTCCCCTGCTCTACAACTTTTATCCACCAACTATTTTAAGGTTCAACCAACTCAACTACGTCAAATAAACTGAGGGACAAATTAAAAGGGGCTGCTCCTTAAAGGGGCACTGCCCAAAACAAAAACAAAGAGCAAATTTAACTTAAAAACATCAAACCAAAAGGTGATTGAAAGGGTCAATATAGTACCTCAGACCCTGCGGTGCCCACCGGGCACGGGATGTCTTGATGGTGTCCGTGAACACCCCATGCTCCCTCTCCAGGGACACCCAGCTGTGAATGAAGCCGCGGAAAGGGGGCATACAGTCAGGCCGGTCGACCCCCTGGTTCTCCCGCTGCCTGGACCTGTTGATGGCTAAATCTTTACCCACCAGGCATCCATAAGAATAATCATAGTATTGCCACCTCCGATTGCCCTGATTGGTCAGTTTATTGAAATGGGCGGTGCCTGGCTGGCGTGCATGGCAGACAGCAGCGGGCGCCACACACGTGGTGACTGCCAATGGTCGACAGGGGGAGCAGCGGGGTCAGGGTGGGGCAATGCTTTGGTGGGCCAAAGAGGGCAGCGAAAGCCCGCATCCCACAAAAGAACTCTTCAAAAGCAAAAAACAACTATCCTGTGTCCTCGAGGAAAGCAAGAGAAGAAATGGCGGAGGCTCCGATCGTCACGTTTTGAAACTTGCCGTCCACAGGGCGCGGCTGTCAGGGGGTTTGATGGGGGCAGCGAATCTTGGGCAAAATGGGAGAAAGGGATCGGCCGAGCAATTACAGGCCAGTCAGACCGATCGCGGTGATCGGAAAATCAGTGGGGGCGGGAAATTCCAAAGGACAGGGTAAACCTCCCAATTGGAATCATGGTTGAATCCAAGGCAGCTCAGCACTCATTGGTGAGAAAGCAACATCCTCACTCGTGAACAGACATAGAAAATGGAAGCAGAAGGAGGCCATTCTGCCTCACGGGCACGTTTATCAAGGGCGTAACGAAGATAGTCATTGATGGGGTGATGCATTTGAGGACGTTGGTGTGGACATTACCAATTTTGATACCATCCTGAGTGGTAGGCTGATATCCAAGGGAAAACAGATTCCATAATTGGCTTCAGGGCAGGGACCTTAATGTAGTGGCCAACATGTGTTTTGGCGACTGGAAAGCCACTTCTCGGGGCATCCACAGGGCTCAGTACTGTGTCTTGCTGTTGCTGGTATATATAGTATCGCTACAGGGCAGGGCAACAGGGCAGCGCTACAGGGCAGCGCTACAGGGCAGGGCAACAGGGCAGCGCTACAGGGCAGAGCTACAGGGCAGCACGGTAGCATTGTGGATAGCACAATCGCTTAACAGCTCCAGGGTTCCAGGTTCGATTCCGGCTTGGGTCACTGTCTGTGCAGAGTCTGCACATCCTCCCCGTGTGTGCGTGGGTTTCCTCCGGGTGCTCCGGTTTCCTCCCACAGTCCAAAGGTTAGGTGGATTTGATATGCTAAATTGTCCTAGGTGGGGTTACAGGGATTGGGCTAGGTTAGGATGCTCTTTCAAAGGGCCGAATGGCCTCCCTCTGTACTGGAGGGATTCCATTATTCTATGATCTGGTACGATAACAAGGAAGAAGGCTACAAACTGTCAACTGTCTTTGTCCCCTTATCTAAGGGGCGATATCCCGGCATTGTTGGCAGTCCTGAGAAGGTTCACTCGGTTGATCCCGGGTAGGGAGGGATTTTCCTGCGAGGAGAGGTTGAGTAGGTTGGGGCCTGTCCTCATTGGAGTTTAGCAGAATGAGAGGCGACCTTTTTGAAACAGACCGGATTCTCAGGGGGCTCGACAGGGTCGATGCTGGGAGAGTCTGGGACCAGAGGGCAGAATCTCAGAGTAAGGGGGCCGCCCCATTTCAGACACAGATAAGGAGGAATTTCCCCTCTCGGAGGGTGGGGAATGTGTGGAATTCTTTCCCGCAGAGAGCTGGAGAGGCTGGGCCGTTAAGTATGTTCAAGGCCGAGACAGACAGATTTTTAATCGGTGAGAGAATCGAGGGTTTATGGGGGTAAGGCGGGAAAGTGGAGTTGGGGATTAGCACATCGGATCAGTCACAATCTTGATGGGCCAAATGGCCGACTTCCATTCCGTTTGGTCTTTTTACTTGCAGGAAGATATCAACGGACTGGTCAGATGGGGCGGAAAAACAGCAATTGGGATTCAATCCCTGGAGAAGTGGGAGGCAATGCATTTGGGAAAGGATGATGAGGAGAGGGAATAACACACTAAACGGTAGGACGCAGAACTGTAGAGGGGCAAAGGGGCATTGGGATGTATGTCCACACAACCCAGAAAGTAGCAAAGACAGACTTTTCTCTTATTCATAGAAGGGGTGTGGGTGTCACTGGCTAGGTGACCTTTACTGCCCGTCCCTAATTGCCCCTTGAGAAGGTGGTGGGTGAGCCGCCATCTTGAACCGGCTGCAGTCCCTGTGTGGTGTGGGTAACACCCACAGTGCTGTCAGGGAGGGAGGGCCAGGATTGTGAGCCAGCGACAGTGAAGGAACGGCCGATATATTTCCCAGTCAGGATGGTGAGTGTGGGGCTCGGAGGGGGGGAACTTGCAGGTGGTGGAGTTCCCCATGTGTCTGCTGCCCCCTTGTCCTTCTAGATGGTAGAGGTGGTGGGTTTGGAAGGTGCTGTCGAAGGAGCCTTGGTGCCGTGTAGATTGACTTGTGCCGTGTAGATGATGGACAGGGTTTTGGGGGGGGGGGGGGGGGGGGAGTCAGGAAGTGAGTTACTCACCACAGGATTCCCAGCCTCTGACCTGCTCCTGTCTTTATATGGCTGGTCCAGTTTTTGGTCGCTTGTTTTTTTTACTTTGTGCCAGCTTTTGTTGCCCATCCCTGAGGACATTTAAGAGTCAACCACATTGCTGTGGGTGTGGACTCACATGTAGGCCATGTGAACCGGGTGGGTTTTTACAACAATGGTTTCATCGTCGTCGTGCAGCCTTTTAATTGCAGATTTTTTTTTATTGAATCCAAACGGTGGGATTCAAACCCACGTCCCCAGATCATTGCTCTGGGTCTCTGGATTACTCATCCAGTGACAATACCACTACCTTCCCATAATTCTTTCTGTGCTGTAAAAACTCTACACTTGATTGGGGAGGCTGGGGTTGTTTCCCTGACAACAGAGAAGGCTGAGGGGAGATCTGATTTAGGTGCATCAAATGACGAGGGATCACGAGTGAAGGGGCAGGTCTCAATCCCTTTGGTTGAGGGGCTGGGGATGGATTTAGCGCGAGGGGGGAAACTTTTGCATCCGGAGGCTGGTGGGGATCTGGGCCCTGCTGTCCGAAAAGAGACGGTAACCCCCGCAGTGGAAGTGGCGTAATCAAGATGGCGGGCTGAATGGTCGCCTTCGGTGCTGTAACGTTCTACAGCTCGTGGCGCAGAGGGGAGACATTTGCTCAGCGAATACACACCCACGTAGCGAATAAAGGGCTGGCCGCTTCCTCTTCAGCGGAGTGCAGACTTGATGGGCCAAACGGCCTCCTTCTACACTGTGGTTCTATGATTGCCAAGTATTACTACGATTTATTGTTGGAATTTCAGTATTACTAATTGGAAACAAATTAGTCTGCTTAATCTGCCAGGGTAGATTGAATTGATGAACACTGGGTTACCGGTGAGTCTTTCCCAATGATGAGAACGGGTGGAGGGCTAATTCATCAAAGGGCCAAACGTGTAACCCACACCCTTTCACTCCCTTTGGACACACACCCCTTTCTCCCCACCTACCCCCTTTCTCTCATTTATACCCCCTTTGTACCTTTCTCCCCATTTATTCCCTTTCTCCCCATCTATTCCCCATAGGGCAGCAAGGTAGCATAGTGAGGCAGCACGGTAGCACAGTGGTTAGCGCAGTTGCTTCACAGCTCCAGGATCCAAGGTTTAATTCCCGGCTTGGGTCACTGTCTGTGCGGAGTCTGCACATCCTCCCCGTGTGTGCGTGGGTTTCCTCCAGGTGCTCCGGTTTCCTCCCACAGTCCAAAGATATACAGGTTAGGTGGATTGGCCATGATAAATTGCCCTTAGTGTCCAAAAAAAGTTTTTGTGGGATTACTGGGTTATGGGGATAGGGTGGAGGCGTGGGTTTAAGTAGGGTGCTCTTTCCAAGGGCTGGTGCAGATTCAATGGGCCGAATGGCCTCCTATTGCACTGTAAATTCTATGATTCCCTTTCTCCCTATTTATTCCCCATTTTCTCCCCTATTTATACCCCTTTCTCCTTTATACCCTTTTCTGCCAATTTATTCCTTCTCAATTTATACCCTTTCTCCCCATTTATATCCTTTCACTCCCATTTATACCTTTCTCCCCATTCATACCCCTTCCCCCCCCCCCCCCCCCCCCCATTTATAGATGTTTACAGCATGGAAACAGGCTCTTCGTCCATGCTGCCCAGTTTCTATCACTAGGCTAGTCCCACTTGCCTGCATTTGGCCCAAATCCCTCTATACCCACCCTGCCCATTTATACCCTTTCACGCTCATTTATACCTCCTTTCATTCCCATTTATACCCATTTCCCCATTTATACCCCCGTTCACCCCCATTTATACCCTTTCACGCCCATATATACCCCCGTTCACACCTTTTCTCGCCCATTTATACCCCCGTTCACCCCCATTTATACCCTTTCACGCTCATTTATACCTCCTTTCATTCCCATTTATACCCATTTCCCCATTTATACCCCCGTTCACCCCCATTTATACCCGTTCACGCCCATTATACCCTTTTCACCCCATACCCTTTCACTACCATATACATTATACCCCTTTTCTCCCCATTTATTTATTTTTTTTAAAATATTTTTTAATTTGGTGTACCCAATTCAATTTTTTCCAATTAAGGGGCAAGTTAGCGTGCTCAATCCACCTACCCTGCACATCTTTGGGTTGTGGGGGTGAAACCCACGCAGACACGGGGAGAATGTGCAAACTCCTCACGGACAGTGACCCAGAGCCGGGATTCAAACCTGGGACCTCAGCGCCGTGAGGCAGAAGTGCTAATCCACTGCGCCACCGCGCGTCCGTCTTGTCCACATTTATAACCCATTTCACTCTCATTTACGCCTTTCCACCCCCAATTCTCCCCATTTCTAGCCCCTTTCTCTCCCCCATTGATACCCTCACGCTCATTCATACCCTCTCTTCCCCCATTTATATCCTTTCATCCCCATTCCTACTTCTCCCCACTTATAGCCCTTGTGAAATGAAAATCGCTTATTGTCACAAGTAGGCTTCAAATGAAGTTACTGTGAAAAGCCCCTAGTCGCCACATTCCGGCGACTGTTCGGGGAGACTGGTACGGGAATTGAACCGTGCTGCTGGCCTGCTTTAAAAGCCAATTATTTAGCCCAGTGAGCTAAACCAGCTTATCCCCATTTATATCCTCTTCCTGCCCCATTTCTGTCATCTATCCTACTTCCTTCCTCATTTCCTGCCCCTTCTTTCACCCATTTCCAGCCACAGTTCATACCCCTCCCTTTCCGTTTATGGCCCATTTCTGCCCCCATTTGAACACCTTTAACGACCTCCCCATTTATCACCTAATCCCCCTCTCTCTCTTGATGCCATTTTACTGCCCTGGCCATTTATACCCCCTTTTCTACCCTTTCCATTACCACCCAGTTGAGTCTCAATCAGCTTTGTATTACAGCCCTCTAGGGTAACCACCATTCCTTTCTGTTGAGGGTTCCGGGTCCCAATGCCTGTTGAACCCACCCATTCCCCAACTCCCCTCCCCCACCAGCCAATCACCTCGAGCCCACCTGGCTGTAAGGGATTGGGACTACAGTTGCACGCTTCACTTGCTCTACATTAACTATCATCCACTCACAGCATTGTGCCGGTGAAATAAGCCTGCTCCTATCGGGAGAAGTTGCTGCAGTACAGGGTCACCTGTTTGCTGTAGTTTGCCGGGGGGCTCCCTCCAAGTAGACACTGTAGACTGTCTGCTGCTGCTCCGTCCCCTCCAGGCGTCCTTGGAATCGTTGCGAACAGCACCCCATCCAGACCCAAACATTCAGGTGGAAATCGGGACCCACACCACCACCTCCCTTCTGCCTTCCCACCCAACCCCGACCGCCATCGCGCCTGCAAAGGAAAATCCACCTGCCCATTGTGCGTGGGTTTGAAACAAAGCAGGTTTATTTCGAGGTGTACACACTGTGTTCAAATAACACCACACACCCTTCTCTCCTCTCTCCCCCCCCCCCCCCCCCCATCCCCACCCCTGCGAACCGCCTTTGGAGAAGGTGGCGATAGAGGGGGAGGGCTTGGAAGAAAGGCTATACTTGACTTTGCAGGAAGGGGTCCCCCGCCCCTCGCACACCCTCCCCCGCTCTGAACGATTGCCAGACCCGAGGGCATATGGATGACAGCAAGGTGTCCCATGTGTCAGGTGGGGCCGAGGGCAGGCTCCCCCGCCTCGCCATCACCGTCGCGCTCCCTGGCCGAGGGCCGGCGCTCCGCCGTGTGGATGCGCTGGTGTCGCAGCAGGTGGGAGGAGACCTTGAAGCGCTTGGTGCACTGGCCGCAGCGGAAGGGGCGTTCGTCGGTGTGGACCCGCTGGTGGGTCATGAGGTTGGAGGACTGGGTGAAACCCTTGCCGCAGACGGAGCAGGTGTAGGGCCGCTCGCCGGTGTGGACCCGCTGGTGGGTCAGCAGGCTGGACGAGTGGGTGAAGCCCATGCCGCAGTCGGAGCAGGCAAAGGGCCCGGCGCCCGTGTGCACCCGCCGGTGTGCCAGGAGGTGGGAGGACTGGGTGAAGCCCATGCCGCAGACGAGGCAGGCGAAGGGGCGTTCGCCTGTGTGCACGCGCCGGTGCCGGGCCAGGCTGCTGGAGACCCGGAACCGCTTGCCGCACTGGCCGCAGGGGAACGGCCGCTCGTCGGTGTGGACCCGCCGGTGGCTGAGCAGGTTGCAGGACTGGGTGAAGCCCTTGCCGCACACGGCGCAGGTGAAGGGCCTCTCGCCCGTGTGGACCCGCCGGTGTGTCAGCAGGCTGAACGAGCGGGCGAAGCTCTTGCCACACACCAAGCAGGTGAACGGCCGTTCCCCGGTGTGAGTGTGCCGGTGGCTCAGCAGTGTGGAGGAGTGGGCAAACCGCTTACCACATTCCACACAGGCAAAGGGTCGCCCCTGGCCGTCGGCCCCCTCCCCGTGTCTGTCGCCGACTCTGCCGCAGACGTGGGCCTCCAGCTCCGACGGGCGGTGGAAACCCGCTCCGCACTCTGCGCAACAGTAAGGGAAGCCGCCCTCCACCTCACCCTCATCCATCCTCCCCACCGTTGTCCCCGGCTGCAGGCTCCTCCTTCACTTATAAAGAGCCGGCTGCGCTCGATGTGCGTCTCTCTCTCTCTCGCACCACGCTCGTGGCCGCTCGAGCGACTCGTCTCCGTGCTTTTCCTTCCCCCTCCCCTCGGGTCGCGCCCACGTCGCCGGCCTTCAGCCTTCAGCCATCCTGGATATCCTCGCAGCTCCACCTTCCATGCTCGCAGGGCCGGGGCGGCTCAGCTCGGGAGCGATCGAGCGGGTCCCTCGGTTAGAGTCCCTCAGCGGCGCTCCCGCGCTCGGTCGCCTGCAGACGCAGAGTTTACAGAGGTCACCACACGAAGGAACGGAAAAAAGAAATGACAGGACTTGCATTTTCACATCCTGTCCCAAAGCACCCGCCAACGGCGCACATGCAACACTGGTGACGCCGGCAATGCGGCAGCCCGACTCTCACACAGCAAGATCCCACTGTCAACAATGGGCCAGTTGTTCGATAGGATCAGAAGGCCATTTGGCCCCTTGAGCCTACCCCCGCCATTCAATAAGATAGCAGCTGCTCTGATCTTACGGGGCCTCAACTCCACTGTTATGCCCCCTCCTCCTCTGCCATAACCCCTCGACTCCCTCACTGATCAAAACTCTCTCTAACCCGGGCCTCAAATATATTCGGTGACCTGCATCCTTCACTGCTTCCCTGAGGGGACAGGAGCCCACAGATTGACCACCCTCTGAGAGAAGAAATTCCAGCTCGTCTAGTCGACCCACCTTACTCTGAACGTGCCCCCAGTCTGTTAAATCACAGCCCCCCTCCTCAGAATCTGATATGTTTCAATAAAATTGCCTCTCATTCTTCTAAACTCCCAGCGGTCTCCGATCGGCCCATCAGCGACGATGGCTCAAAAGGTAAATATTGACCCCCAACTGTTGCCTCACAACGCCAAGGACCCGGGTTCAATTCCGGCTTTGGGTGACTGTGCGGAGTCTGCACGTTCTCCCCGTGTCTGCGTGGGTTTCCTCTCACAGTCCAACGGTGCGCGGGTTAGGTGGACTGGCCATGATAAATTGATCCTTCGTGAACAGGAATGCGCAGTTTAGGTGGGAAAGTAGGCCAAACCCAGAGCAGATGGAGGCCATTCGGCCCATTGAGTGCACTCTGCCCATTCAATGAGATTGTGACCGATCCGATGTGATAATCCACAACTCCACTTTCTCCCCCCCCTTTTCCCCATAAACCCTCGATTCCCTCACTGATTAAAAATCTGTCTGTCTCGGCCTTGAACATACTTAACAGCCCAGCCTCTACAGCGCATTCCCCCCCCGCCTCCCCCCCCCCCCCCCCCCCCCCAGGTCACAGCGTTTCTTTAATTATGGCCATCCCTTTAATCACACCTTGCCCCTTAATGGCCCAGTCCACTTTGCCACAACACCCCTTTAACGCCATTATTTACCCCCATCACCAACATTTTATTTGGCACCGTCCCTTTAATTCCCCATCCTGTGAATGTAACTTTGAATTAAAACAATCCATTCTCACAACACCCCAGTTAATGCTGCATATGCTGTCCCTTAGAATTTAATCTATATTGTCACAAGTCGGCTTACATTAACACTACAATGAAGTTACTGTGAAAAGCCCAAACTATTTTTCCTCTGCAATAATGCTTATAATTTCCCACCCCTCAATAGATCACACTGCCCCCTTTTTTTAACATAAATTTAGAGCACCAATTCATTTTTTCCAATTAAGGGGCAATTTAGCGTGTCCAATCCATCGACCTTGCACATCTTTGGGTTGTGGGGGCGAGACCCACGCAAACACAGGGAGAATGTGCAAACTCCACACGGACAGTGACCCAAAGTGGTACCTCGACGCCGTGAGACTGCAGTGCTAACCACTGAGCCACCGTGCTGCCCCCCACACTGCCCCCTTTAGTTGTACCCATCCCTTTAATCACATGCTCTCTCCTTCCAGTGACTTGCGTCCTATAGGCCACCAATGCCCCTTTAAATGCCTTGGTTATCCCACTTGTAATTCAGAACGCAATCCCTTTAACCACACATCCAAACCAATTGCCCGTTCCTTTTTGCCCTCCGACTTCACTTAAAGCCAATGCACCATCCCTCTCATTCCATCAATGTCCCTTTAATTATTGTAAGAAGTCTAACAACACCAGGTTAAAGTCCAACAGGTTTGATTCAAACACGAGCTTTCGGAGCGCAGCTCCTTCCTCAGGTGAATGGATTAATTATTCACACACATACACATCCTCCATCCAATTGAATCACAACGTCCCCTCTTATAACAATCTTTATTGTCACTAGTAGGCTTACATTAACACTGCAATGACGCTACTGTGAAAAGCCCCTAGTTGCCACATTCCGGCGCTTCTTCGGGTACAGGGAGAATTCAGAATATCCAATTCATCAACAGCACGTCTTTTGATAGAGACGGGGAGAACGTGCAGACTCCACACGGACAGAGACCCAAGCCGGGAATCAAACCTTGGAACCTGGAGCTGTGAAGCAACAGTGCTAACCACTGTGCTACTATGCCGCCCACTTAACTCCCCTGTCCAACATTTTTTCCCTAGATTCCCTCGTGCTGAAAGAGGCTCTTCAGCCCATTAAGTCTACACCGACCCTCTGAAAGAGCACCCTAACGAGGCCCATTCCCCTGTCCTAACTCCGTAACTCTGGACACTAAGGGCAATTTATCATGGCCAATCCACCTAACTGCACATCTTTGGACTGTGGGAGGAAACCGGAGCACCCGGAGGAAACCCACGCAGGCACGGGGAGAACGTGCAGACTCCACACAGACAGTGACCCTGTGAACGGAATCGAATCCGAGTCCCTGGCTCTGAGAGGCAGCAGTGCTAACCACTCTGCAGCCTTCAGCTTGAGCCTTTTTCGAACCTCAATGCCCCTTCAATTGCTTGCAGCCACTCCATTCATTTGCCCCCCCGCCTTCAATTGCACACCATCCCTTTAATCAAGAACGTTTATTCCCAGATTCCTTTCATCACACATTCAATGTGTCCCACGTCCACCCGCCAGATTCACCCCTTTAATTATCATAGATTATCATAGAATTTACATTGCAGAAGGAGGCCATTCGGCCCATTGAGTCTGCACCGGCTCTTGGAAAGAGCCCCCTACCCAAGGTCAACACCTCCCCCAATCCCAATAACCCAGTAAACCCACCCTATCCCCATAACTCAGTAACCCCACCCAACACTAAGGGCAATTTTGTACATTAAGTGCAATTTAGCATGGCCAATCCACCTAACCTGCACATCTTTGGACTGTGGGAGGAAACCGGAGCACCCGGAGGAAACCCACGCACACAAGGGGAGGATGTGCAGACTCCACACAGACAGTGACCCAAGCCAGAATCGAACCTGGGACCCTGGAGCTGTGCTATCCACAATGCTACCGTGCTGCCCCACTTGCACATTTATTGACACCATATTCCACACCATCCCTTTAATTGCCCCATCCCATTTGGCAGCAAATCCCCTTTAATTGCACATTATTGACGCCATATTTTTATTCCGCGCCATCCCTTTAATTGCCCCACCCCTTTTGGCAGCAAATCCCCTTTAATTGCACATTTATTGACGCCACGTTTTTTATTCCACGCCATCCCTTTAATTGCCCCATTCCCCCGCCCCGAGCAACTGCATCACTGTTCCTGCTGTTTTTCTCTCTCATCCTATTGAACCCCAAAGCGAGGGGGGGAGACGGATTGGGAGAGGAGCCAAGAGGAGGTTACAAAGGCCGCACTCACCCCCCCACTACCTTCGGCCCTCAGCCTCTGGGCCGGCTGCACAAAATGGCCGAGTGACTGTCCTCCATTCCCCTCCCGGGCGGAGGCCCCGCCCCTCTGCCCGCCTCCCTCCGATTGGTCAGTGCCCCTGGATGCAGCCCCTGCGTACCCTCTCCCCGGCTCCGTCATCAGCCCCACTGCGCCAGCCCCCTCCCCGGCGCAGCCTCTGCCCGCCTCCCTCCGATTGGTCAGTGCCCCTGGATGCAGCCCCTGCGTACCCTCTCCCCGGTTCCGTCATCACCCCCATGCGTCAGCCCCCTTCCCTGCGGAGGCCCCGCCGCCCTCCGATTGGTCAGCGCCCCTGGATGCTGCCCCTGCGTAACCCCCCCGAGTCCGCCACCACCCCCACTGCGACAGCCCCCTTCCCGGCGGAGGCCCCGCCCCTCTGCTGCCGCCCTCCGATTGGCCAGTGCCCCTGGATGCTGCCCCTGCGTACCCCCCCCCGGCCCGCCACCACCCCCACTGCGTCACCCCCCCCGACGCACTGGCCGCTACGCCCAGATTGGTCAGCGCCAGCCATCACACCCCGCCCAGTAATTGTTCGCCCCTCCCCTCCCCCACACCAACCACGCCCACCGATTCTTCGTCGCCTCGCCCCAGCAGCTCACTGACCCGCCCCACCCCGCTGCAAACCCCGCCCATCACTTTGGCCCCGCCCCCCGCCGCTCGAATCTCCCCGTCCTCCTCACCCCGCCCGCTCTCTCCCCCGCCACTCAAGGCAGGCCCCGCCCGCTCTCTCCCCCGCCACTCAAGGCAGGCCCCGCCCACTCACCGCTGTGTTCGCTGGCGCGTTTAAACCCCGCCCCTGCGCTTCCTCGTCATCAATACGCGTTTCGCGTGCGGTCAAGGTGGGGTGGTCACGTGCTTGAAATCAACATGGCTGCCCCAACCACGAACATTCACCAATTGAAAACATTATACTTTTTTTTTAAATTTAGAGTACCCAATTAATTTTTTCCAATTAAGGGGCAATTTAGCGTGGCCAATCCACCTACCCTGCATATCTTTGGGTTGTGGGGGCGAAACCCACACAAATACAGGGAGAATGTGCAAACATTATACTCTTAATTATGCTCTTAATGTCCCCCTTCACAATAAAAACATAATTCTTTACTCCATCAAAACCCTTTAGAATTTTCACACCTCCAAATGCCAACTCTATTCGCAGGAGTGTGAGGAATAGGAGCGGAATTAAGTCCATTCAGCCCCTCAGAGCTGGTCCCCATTCATAAGAAG
Source organism: Scyliorhinus canicula (assembly GCF_902713615.1). Lineage (NCBI taxonomy): Eukaryota > Metazoa > Chordata > Chondrichthyes > Carcharhiniformes > Scyliorhinidae > Scyliorhinus > Scyliorhinus canicula. The sequence continues at coordinate 129,771,947 of NC_052162.1, read as the reverse complement.
TAGGAGCAGTAGTAGGCGATCCGGCCCCCTCGAGAACCGCTCAATTGCTGATCTCCTTTCGGCCTCAACCGTATAAGGCTCTGGTCAGGCCCCATTTAGAGTATTGTGAGGAGTTTTGGGCCCTGTAACTAAGGAAGGATGTGCTGGCCTTGAAAGGGGTCCAGAGGAGGTTCACAAGAAGGATCCCTGGAATGAAGAGCCTGTCATATGAGGAGTGGTTGAGGACTCTGGTTCTATACTCAACGGAGTTTAGAAGAATGAGGGGGAATCTTATTAAAACTTACAGAATATTGAGAGGCTGAGATAGAGTGAATGTGGAGTGGGTGTTTCCATTAGTAGAAGAAGTTAGAACCTGAGGGCACAGCTCAAACTGAAGGGATGACCCTTTAAAACAGAGATGAGGAGGAATTTCTTCAGCCAGAGGGTGGTCAATCTGTGGAACTCTTTGCCGCAGAAAGCTGTGGAGGCCAAATCTCTGAGAGTCTTTCAGGCAGAGATAGATAGGTTCTTGATTAATAAGGGATCAGGGGTTACGGAGAGAAGGCAGGAGAATGGGGATGAGAAACATATCAGCCATGATCAAATGGCAGAGCAGACCATGGCCTGAATGGCCTCATCCTGCTCCTATGTCTTATGATTTTATAACTCCATCCATAACCCTTCAACCCGTTATTAATTAAAAATCTGTCTATCTCCTCCTTGAATTTACTCAATGCCCCGGCATCCACCACACTCTGGGGAGCGAATTCCACAGACTCGCCACCCTTTGAGAGAAATAATTTCTCTTCATCTCTGTTTTCAATCTGCTACCCCTTCTAAAACTGTGACCTCTTGTTCTAGATTGTACCAGAAGATGAATAAGATAATATCATGGCTGACCTGATTTCGGCCTCAACTCCATTTCCCTGTCAGTCCCCCTCCTACCTACCTTCCCATCCCCTTCCCGACAACACCCTTGTTCACCAAAAACGCTTCGAAATCCACTTTGATTAAATACTCATTGACCTGCGGTCTCCATTGCTCTCTGGGGAATGGAAAACCCACAGGCTGACAAAACCCTCTCGGAGACAAAAGAAAATAATCTTCCTCCAGGAAAGGAAGCAAACTCTCTTATCAATTACACGGAGAGGCTGCTGCCTCACAGCGCCAAGGACCCAGGTTCGATCCCGGCCCCACTGTGTGGAGTTTGCACATTCTCCCAGTGCCTGCGGGAACTCACCCTCATAATCCAAAGATATAAATTTCCCCTGATAAGGGCAGCACGGTGGCGCAGTGGATAGCACTGCTGTCTCACGGCACCGAGGTCCCAGGTTCAATCCCAGCCCTGGGTTACTGTCTGTCTGGAGTTTGCACAGTCTCCCCCTGTTTGCATGGGTTTTGACCCACAACACAAAGATGTGCAAGCTAGGTGGGGGGCCACGCTAAATTGCCCCTTGATTGATAGATAGATAGAGAAATACAGCACAGAACAGGCCCTTCGGCCCACGATGTTGCGCCGAACTTTTGTCCTAGGTTAATCATAGAATTTTGGACAATTTTTCATGGCCAATCCACCCAACCTGCACATCTTTGGACTGTGGGAGGAAACCGGAGTACCCGGAGGAAACCCACGCATTCACGTGGAGGATGTGCAGACTCCACACAGACAGTGACCCAAGTCGAAATCGAACTTGGGACCCTGGAGCTGTGAAGCAATTGTGCTATCCACAATGCTACCGTGCTGCCCTTAAGAAGTTAACCTACACTCCATTATTCTACCCTAATCCAAGTACCTATCCAATGGCCGCTTGAAGGTCCCTAACTTTTCCGACTCAACTACTACCACAGGCAGTGCATTCCATGCCCCCACTACTCTCTGGGTAAAGAACCTACCTCTGACATCCCCTCTATATCTTCCACCATTTATCTTAAATTTATGTCCCCTTGTAATGGTGTGTTCCACCCGGGGAAAAAGCCTCTGACTGTCTACTCTATCTATTCCCCTGATCATCTTATAAACCTCTATCAAGTCGCCCCTCATCCTTCTCCGTTCTAATGAGAAAAGGCCTAGCACCCTCAACCTTTCCTCGTATGACCTACTCTCCATTCCAGGCAACATCCTGGTAAATCTCCTTTGCACCTTTTCCAAAGCTTCCACATTCTTCCTAAAATGAGATGACCAGAACTGCACACAGTACTCCAAATGTGGCCTGACCAAGGTTTTGTACAGCTGCATCATCACCTCACGGCTCTTAAATTCAATCCCTCTGCTAATGAACGCTAGCACACCATAGGCCTTCTTCACAGCTCTATCCACTTGAGTGGCAACTTTCAAAGAACTATGAACATAGACCCCAAGACCTCTCTGCTCCTCCACATTGCCAAGAACCCTACCATTAACCCTGTATTCCGCATTCAGATTTGTCCTTCCAAAATGGACAACCTCACACTTGTCAGGGTTAAACTCCATCTGCCACTTCTCAGCCCAGCTCTGCATTCTATCTATGTCTCTTTGAAGCCGACAACAGCCCTCCTCACTATCCACAACTCCACCAATCTTCGTATCATCTGCAAATTTACTGACCCACCCTTCAACTCCCTCATCCAAGTCGTTAATGAAAATCACAAACAGCAGAGGACCCAGAACTGATCCCTGCGGTACGCCACTGATAACTGGGCTCCAGGCTGAATATTTGCCATCCACCACCACTCTCTGTCTTCTATCGGTTAGCCAGTTTGTTATCCAACTGGCCAAATTTCCCACTATCCCATGCCTCCTTACTTTCTGCATAAGCCTACCATGGGGAACCTTATCAAATGCCTTACTAAAATCCATGTACACTACATCCACTGCTTTACCTTCATCCACATGCTTGGTCACCTCCTCAAAGAATTCAATAAGACTTGTAAGGCAAGACCTACCCCTCACAAATCCGTGCTGACTATCCCTTATCAAGCAATGCCTTTCCAGATGCTCAGAAATCCTATCCCTCAGTACCCTTTCCATTACTTTGCCTACCACCGAAGTAAGACTAACTGGCCTGTAATTCCCAGGGTTATCCCTATTCCCTTTTTTGAACAGGGGCACGACATTCGCCACTCTCCAATCCTCTGGTACCACCCCTGTTGACAGCGAGGACGAAAAGATCATTGCCAACGGCTCTGCAATTTCATTTCTTGCTTCCCATAGAATCCTTGGATATATCCCGTCAGGCCCGGGGGACTTGTCTGTCCTCAAGTTTTTCAAAACGCGCAACACATCTTCCTTCCTGACAAGTATCTCCTCAAGCTTATCAGTCTGCTTCACGCTGTCCTCTCCAACAATATGGCCCCTCTCGTTTGTAAATACTGAAGAAAAATACTTGTTCAAGACCTCTCCTATCTCTTCAGACTCAATACACAATCTCCCGCTACTGTCCTTAATCGGACCTACCCTCGCTCTAGTCATTCTCATATTTCTCACATATGTGTAAAAGGCCTTGGGGTTTTCCTTGATCCTACCTGCCAAAGATTTTTCATGCCCTCTCTTAGCTCTCCTAATCCCTTTCTTCAGTTTCCTCCTGGCTATCCTGTATCCCTCCAGCGCCCTGTCTGAATCTTGTTTCTTCAGCCTTACATAAGTCTCCTTCTTCCTCTTAACAAGACATTCAACCTCTCTTGTCAACCATGATTCCCTCACTTGACCATCTCTTCCTTGCCTGACAGGGACATACATATCAAAGACACGTAGTACCTGTTCCTTGAACAAGTTCCACATTTCACTTGTGTCCTTCCCTGACAGCCTATGTTCCCAACTTCTGCACTTCAATTCTTGTCTGACAGCATTGTATTTACCCTTCCCCCAATTATAAACCTTGCCCTGTTGCTCGCACCTATCCCTCTCCATTACTAAAGTGAAAGTCACAGAATTGTGGTCACTACCTCCAAAATGCTCCCCCACTAACAAATCTATCACCTGCCCTGGTTCATTACCAAGTACTAAATCCAATATGGCCTCCCCTCCAGGTACGACCTCCGCAAAGCCATCCGAGATGCCAAGAGAGAATATCAAACTAAGCTAGAGTCACAGACAGACTCTCGGCGGTTGTGGCAAGGACTAAGCAACATAACGGGCTACAAAGCGAAGCCGAGCAGTATCTCTGGCAGCAGTACACCCCTCCCCGATGAACTTAACGCATTCTATGCTCGGTTTGAGCAGGTAACCAACAACCCGCTATCGAGTGCCCCAGCAACCCATAATTCACCCATACCCACCATCACAGTTTCCGAAGTCAGATCGGCCTTCCTGAAAGTGAACCCACGGAAGGCGATGGGCCCGGACGGGATCCCTGGTCGTGCACTCACAACCTGCGCGGACCAGCTGGCAGAGGTTTTCACAGACATCTTTAACCTATCCCTACTCCACTCCAAGGTCCCCACCTGCTTCAAGAAGACCACCATCATACCGGTACCAAAGAAGAACCAGGCAACGTGCCTCAATGACTACCGCCCGGTGGCCCTGACGTCAGTTGTAATGAAGTGCTTTGAGAGGCTGATCATGAAGCGCATCACCTCCATACTCCCGGAACGCCTTGACCCACTTCAATTCGCATACCGTCGCAAACGGTCCACATCAGACGCCATTTCCCTGGCCCTACACTCATCCCTAGAGCATCTCAAGGACTCCTACATCAGACTCTTATTTATTGACTACAGCTCCGCCTTCAACACCATAATCCCAGCCAAGCTCATATCAAAGCTCCAAAACCTAGGACTTGGCTCTCCACTCTGCAACTGGATCCTTGACTTTCTGACCAACAGACCACAGTCAGTAAGAATGAACACCAACACCTCCTCCACAATAGTCCTCAACACCGGTGCCCCGCAAGGCTGCGTACTTAGCCCCCTACTCTACTCCCTGTACACACACGACTGCATGGCAAAACTTGGTTCCAACTCCATCTACAAGTTTGCTGACGATACGACCATAGTGGGCCGGATCTCGAACAACGACGAGTCTGAATACAGGAGGGAGATAGAGAACTTAGTGGAGTGGTGCAACGACAACAATCTCTCCCTTAATGCCAGCAAAACTAAAGAGCTGGTCATCGACTTCAGGAAGCATAGTACTGTACACACCCCTGTCAGCATCAACGGAGCCGAGGTAGAGATGGTGAGCAGTTTCAAATTCCTAGGGGTGCACATCACCAAAAATCTATCCTGGTCCACTCATGTCGACGCTATCACCAAGAAAGCACAACAGCGCCTTTACTTCCTCAGGAAACTAAGGAAATTTGGCATGTCCACATTAACCCTTACCAACTTTTACAGATGCACTATAGAAAGCATCCTATCGGGCTGCATCACAGCCTGGTATGGCAACTGCTCGGCCCAGGACCGCAAGGAACTTCAGAGAGTCGTGAATACCGCCCAGTCCATCACACGAACCTGCCTCCCATCCATTGATTCCATCTACACCTCCCGCTGCCGGGGGAAAGCAGGCAGCATAATCAAGGATCCCTCCCACCCGGCTTACTCACTTTTCCAACTTCTTCCATCGGGCAGGAGATTCAGAAGTCTGAGAACACGGACGAACAGACTCAAAAACAGCTTCTTCCCCACTGTCACCAGACTCCTAAATGACCCTTTTATGGACTGTCCTCATTAACACTACACCCTGTATGCTTCATCCAATGCCAGTGCTTATGTAGTTACATTGTATGTCTTGTGTTGCCCTATTATGTATTCTCATGTATTTTCTTGAATTCTGTTCAATTCCCTTTTCTTCCCATGTACTGAATGATCTGTTGAGCTGCTTGCAGAAAAATACTTTTCACTGTACCTCGGTACACGTGACAATAAACAAATCCAATCCAATCCAATCCAATCCCTCTGGTCGGACAATCTACATACTGTGTTAGAAAAGCTTCCTGGACACACTGCACAAACACTACCCCATCCAAACTATTTGATCCAAAGAGTTCCCACTCAATGTTTGGGAAGTTGAAGTCGCCCATGACTACTACCCTGTGACTTCTGCACCTTTCCAAAATCTGTTTCCCAATCTGTTCCTCCACATCTCTGCTGCTATTGGGGGGCCTATAGAAAACTCCCAATAAGGTGACTGCTCCTTTCCTATTTCTAACTTCAACCCATATTACCTCAGTAGGCAGATCCCCCTCGAACTGCCTTTCTGCAGCTGTTATACTATCTCTAATTAACAATGCCACCCCCCCCACCTCTTTTACCATCCTCCCTAATCTTGTTGAAACATCTATAACCAGGGACCTCCAACAACCATTTCTGCCCCTCTTCTATCCAAGTTTCCGTGATGGCCACCACATCGTAGTCCCAAGTACAGATCCATGCCTTAAGTTCACCCACCTTATTCCTGATGCTTCTTGCATTAAAGTATACACACTTCAACCCATCTCCTTGCCTGCAAGTACTCTCCTTTGTCATTGTTACCTTCCCCACTGCATCACTACGTGCTTTGGCGTCCTGACTATCGTCTACCTTAGTTGCTGGACTACAGATCCGGTTCCCATTTCCCTGCCAAATTAGTTTAAACCCTCCTGAAGAGTACTAGGAAACCTCCCCCCCAGGATATTAGTGCTCCTCTGGTTCAGATGCAACCCGTCCTGCTTGTACAGGTCCCACCTTCCCCAGAATGTGCTCCAATTATCCAAATACCTGAAGCCCTCCCTCCTACACCATTCCTGCAGCCACGTGTTCAACTGCACTCTCTCCCTACTCCTAGCCTCGCTATCACGTGGCACCGGCAACAAACCAGAGATGTCAACCCTGTCTGTCCTGGCCTTTAGCTTCCAGCCTAACTCCCTAAACTTGTTTATTACCTCCACACCCTTTTTCCTACCTACATCGTTGGTACCAATGTGCACCACGACTTCTGGTTGCTCACCCTCCCCCTTCAGGATCCTGAAGACACGATCAGAGACATCCCTGGCCCTGGCACCCGGGAGGCAACATACCTTTCGGGAGTCTCGCTCGCGACCACAGAATCTCCTATCTATTCCCCTAACCATTGAATCTCCTATTACTATTGCTTTTCTATGCTCCCCCCTTCCCTTCTGATTCCCAGAGCCAGACTCAGTGCCAGAGACCTGGCCGCTGGGGCCTTCCCCCGGTAGGTCATCCCCCCCAACAGCATCCAAAACGGTATACTTGTTCTGAAGGGGAATGGCCACGAGGGATCCTTGCACTGTCTGCCTGTTAGTTTTCTTTCCCCTGACTGTAACCCAGCTACTCTTGTCCAGTACCTTTGGTGTGGCTACCTCCCTGTAACTCTTCTCTATGACCCCCTCTGCCTCCCGGATGATCCGAAGTTCATCCAGCTCCAGCTCCAGTACCTTAACACTGGACCTCCGCCCTCCGACTCTACTCCCAGTCAGCTGTACTCTAAACTCCTGGCTCCCTTCACGCTCTTTGATAAATATAGGAAATGAAATGTAAGGAGCACCTTACTCCCTCCTCACCTAACTCCCTCAGTCACCAAACTCTCACTGTAGCACTCAAATGCCACAAGCTCAGCACTCCAGTGCAAAAAAAATTGGAAAAAAAATGAATTGGGTACTCTAAATTTATTAAAATAAATAAATAAATTGCCCCTTATTTGGAAATAAAATGAATTGCGTAATTACACCAAGTGTCAAAGTAATAGTCCTTTGACTAGAAGGTAACCTGCCGCCTTGCTAGATACATCACTCCAAACTTATATAATGCTGCTTTAGCCTTATTGAAGGCCGTCTGCCTCTTTTGCTCCGACATTTTGCCAGATTCTAACCAGGCTCCCTACCCACCTCGAATCTCCTTGGCCCACTTCAGGACCCGCTCCTTCTCCTGGAAGTTACGGAATCTAACTAAAACTGCTCATGTGGGCTCATTTGCCCGAAGCTTCTGCCAGAGTGTTCGATGGGCTCTGTCCAGTTCTGGAGGGAACGGCAGCCCATCCTCCCCATCATTTTACAGAACAGCTGCAAGAAGTACACAATAGGATTCGGGCCCTCCACACCCTCTGGCAACCGCACGACTGATGTTTTGTCTCCTCGACCGATTCTCGACGTCACCCACCTTCACCCTCAGGCTTTTAAATTTCTCCGCCGCCATCGTGATCTCGGCCTCCAGGCAAATTTGTCGCTGTGCATCGCCAGAGCCGAGTCCACCCCCTTCAATGCCTCGCCATGCTTCTTCACAGCTTCTGAAGCTATATCGCTCACTTATCTCAGACAGAGCCCAGCGCCTCTTCAATCAAGGTACGGAGGGTTTCAAACATCATTGTCTCTCGAAATACTTGTCAAATCCCTTAGCCAGTACTGGCGAGCCTGTCGAGTTTGGGTGGCTGCAGCTCCTATCTAGTCTGCTGGGGCTCAAAGAGAAACCTGCGAGTCAGTCGAAGAATTACCACCCGCAGACCTCTTAGTCCCAGCGTTTTTGATGTTCATCAACAATAGGCTCCTCTACCGAGTGCATGACCTCCTCCCTTGTGCCGCCACCAGGTGTCCCCATTAGACAGTAGTTAACCATTGTATTTGTTGCCATTTTAATGATAGTTACTGTCGATTAATAAAATGCTAATTGTGTTTAAATTTACAAATGGGGGGAGTGGGTAGCACATGGCACAATGGTTAGCACTTCTGCCTCATAGCGCCAGGGACATGGGTTCAATTCCGGCCTTGGGTTAAAACACCCTGGGCTTGTGTGCGGTCAATTCCAGCTCCATGTGCCCAGGAGTTACAACACAATTGAATTGACCAATAATTCTTATAAAAATGCCCAAGGGCCTTCGCTGCCACATAGTTACAGTCACCAGGGGCGGGATTCTCCGACCCCCCCCGCCGGGTCGGAGAATCGCCCGGGGCCGGCGTCAATCCCGCCCCCGCCGTGTCCCGAATTCTCCGCCATCAGAGATTCGGCGGGGGCGGGAATCGCGTCACGCCGGTCGGCGGGCCCCCCCCGCGGCGATTCACGCCTCTGTCAATCCTCTCCCGCCGGCATGGATCAAACAACCTACCTTACCAGCGGGAGCAGGCGGCGCGGGTGGGTGCCGGGGTTCTGGGGGGGGGTGCCCCCACGGTGGTCTGGCCCGTGATCGGGGCCCACCGATCGGCATTGATCCATATTTTCTTAAAGTCACAAATGGCATTCTACTTGACCGTAACAAAGGTAAACTATCCCTCCTCACTCTTCTCCACCTGTCTGCAGCCTTTGATATGACTGACCACGCCATGGCCTTCACCATGGAGGAGGCGGAAGAGACCCCCTCCCCTGCGCATGCGCCAGGATGACGTCAGCAGCCGCTGACGCTCCGGCGCATGCGCGGACATACGCCGGCCGGCGAAAACCTTTCGGCCCCGGCTGGCGTGGCGCCAAAGGACTTTCTCGCCGGCCGGCAGAGCGGGAACCAGTCCAGCGTGGGCCTAGCCCTCAATGTGAGGGCTTGGCCCCTAAAGGTGCGGAGACTTCCCGGCCCAGGTTTGTAAATGCATACACAATCTATTTGTCTATTTACTGTCTATTTGTAACAAGAATGGCAATGAAATATGCAACCAATACAACTGGTTAACGATTATCTGATTCCTAATTCCCCCCCCCCCCCCCCACTTTAACTTGCCCCCCCACCCTCTATACACACACACAAGACAGTCAAACACAGAGGGGAGGAGAGGGGTATAAGAAAAGATAAGTAAAAATAAAAAGAGTCTGTTTCAGATGGTTGTCTTGAACAGAACTTCTTTCAAAGTAAAGTTCAGAGGAGGTTCACTGGATTGATTGCAGAGATGAGGAGTTTGTCGTACGAGGAGAGATTGAGCAGTTTGGGCCTATATGCTCTCGAGCTTAGAAGAATGAGGGTTGATCTTATTGAGGTATACAAGATGGTGAAGGTATGGACAAAGTAAATGTGGAGCGGATGCTTCCTCTTGTGGGGCATTCTAGAACGAGAGGTCATAGTCTCAGGATGAGGTAGCAAATTTAAAACAGATTTGAGGAGAAACTACTTCTCCCAAAGGGTCCTGAATCTGTGGAATTCGCTTCCCCAGAGTGCGGTGGAATTTGGGACAATGAGTAAATTTAAGGAGGAGTTTTTTATAGGTAATGGGTTGAAGGGTTATGGAGAATGGACAGGACGGTGAAGTTAAGGCCAGGATAAGATCAGCCATGGTCGTATTGAACGGTGGAGCGGGCTGTAAAGGTTAAATTGCCTACTCCTGCTCCTAATTCGGATGTTCTAAGAAGGAACTATTCTGCCTAATTCCACCTTCCAGCTCTTGATCTGTAGCCCTGTAGGTAATAGCACCTCGAGCACAAATCTGGTGTTCATGATGAATAAGGGTATTTCTTGATTAATAAGGGGATCAGAGGTTAAGGGGAGAAGGCTGGAGAATGGGGATGAGGAACATTTCAGACACGATTGAACGGTGGAGCAGACTCGATGGGCTGAATGGTCCAATTCTGCTCCACTATCTGATGGTCTTATGGTAAGCTTTCATATCCAGGTCTCTGTTTGCAGCCTGCAATGGTTTCACTGCAGGCTCATTCAGGTCTCTGCAGTTTCAGAAATACAGCAAAACACACCCTTTCTGGAGAGAGAGAGAGGAGAAGAAGAAGAAGAAGAAGAGTTGCTCCTTCCCCTGAGTGTCCAGGATTCAAAACTGCTTTCCTTAGATCTCTGAAAATCATCCCATTTAGGCCAGATCTAATCACCTCCTGTTACCGGGCAGAATATGGCCTTTTGGCCATTTCATTGGCCACCTGCCAACCAATCGAACCGAGTCCCAGACTGGTTGAGCTCAGTGGACTAGACTGAGTGGACTAGCTGGTTTGTAATGCAGAACAAGGCCAGCAGCGCGGGTTCAATTCCCGTACCAGCTTACCCGAACAGGCGCCGGAATAGTGACGACTAGGGAATTTTCACAGTAACTTCATACTTGTGACAATAAAAGATTATTATTGCCACTCAGGTGCTGAGAAGTCTGGGCTCTGTTGTCCAAAGCTAGCAGCACCATATACTATGTTGTCACTTCTTGAATTCCTCGTTTTCTCTGCTGCTTGACTTAAAGGTATATGGCCATTAAGCATCCATGGATCATTAATTCATAAGGGCAGCACGGTAGCACAGTGGTTAGCACAATTGCTACACAGCTCCAGGGTCCCAGGTTCGATTCCCGGCTTGGGCCACTGTCTGTGCGGAGTCTGCACATCCTCCCCGTGTGTGCGTGGGTTTCTTCCGGGTGCTCCGGTTTCCTCCCACAGTCCAAAGTTGTGCAGGTTGGGTGAATTGGCCATGCTAAATTGTTCTTAATGTCCAGAATTGCCCTTAGTGTTGGGTGGGGTTACTGGGTTATGGGGATAGGGTGGAGGTGTGGGTTTGGGTAGGGTGCTCTTTCCAAGAGCCGGTGCAGACTCGATGGGCCGAATGGCCTCCTTCTGCACTGTAAAATTCTATGATCTAGAAAAATTCTATGATTAATGATAATGGCAAAAAGTAAAGAAAGTGTAACTAAGGGTAGAAACGGGAAGGAACATTATAGTGCGGAATCTGCACGTTCTCCTCATGTCTGCGTGGCTTTCCTCCGGGTGCTCCTGTTTCCTCCCACAGTCCCAAAGATGTGCGGTTTAGTGGATTGGCCATGCTAGAAAATTGCCCCTTAGCATCCAGGGATGTGCAGGTCAGGTTAAGGGGTTGCAAGGGATAGGGTTGGTTAGGTGGGGGCGGGGCCTAGTAGGGTACTCTTTCGGAGGGCCAGCGCAGGCTTGACTGGCCGAATGGCCATCTTATGCCCTGCAGGGATTCGCCCATCACGTGAATGTCATTTATTGGACAGCCGGAGACCTCAGGTTATTTGTAACTTCATTGCAGTTTCAATGTAAGCCTACTTGTGAAAGTAATAAAGATTCTTATTATTTGAGCGCAAAACCTCATCTCAACCGTGTTGTGACTCTGGGGTCAGCCGAACACATGCAATTAGAACATAGAACATGGAACATACAGTGCAGAAGGAGGCCATTTGGCCCATCGCGTCTGCACCGACCCACTTAAACCCTCACTTCCACCTGATACCCGTAACCCAATAACCCCTCCTAACCTTTTTTTTTGGTCACTAAGGGTAATTTATCATGGCCAATCCACCTAACCTGCACGTCTTTGGACTGTGGGAGGAAACCGGAGCACCCGGAGGAAACCCAAGCAGACACGGGGTGCAGACTCCGCACCGACAGTGACCCAAGCCGGGAATCGAACCCGGGACCCTGGCACTGTGAAGCCACAGTGCTAGCCACTTGTGCTACTGTGCTGCCCAATTGACCGACTATTGGCCCTGGGGTGTGGTAAGACACCATTATTATTTCCAATGCACCCTGGTGCAACTGGTGTTTGGACACTGGGCACTATGATTCCACTCTCTGTAACCACCACAAGGCTTTTTCCTTCGCGGAAGAGGGCATTTAGAGGGTGGGCCATAAATAAATGGCCCACAGCACATGATTGAGTTGTAATGAGGGGGTGGGGGGGAGGTGTGAAATAATGGTCCAGTCATTGGAATGGACACAGTGCCGACAGGCAGAGCAAGGTAGATGACTGCGCAGGCGCTAGCAGGGGTAGGAAGGGAGGCGCCGCAAAGGCCGCCGGGGATTGTAGTCCAGGCTGGGCGGGACTACAGGTCCCAGCGCGTGCGCGGCGTGGGAGGCGCATGCGCGGCGCGGCATTTCTCTCTCCGCCGCGTCACAATGAGGAGGCGCGGCATGTGCTCCGGGGATCACCATGGGGACTTAGTGGAAGGCAACAGCTGGCCCATGGCAGGGGGGCCGGGGGAAGGCAGACCTGCACCATGGACTGGACCACTTGAGGAGCACTTCAACAACTCTCGGCTTTCTTGTAAGTGGAAAGTGCACCTTTAATTATTCTGTGCCCCCCCACCTCCCCAAAAAAAGGGCAGCATGAAAAAGAAAGATAAGTCCAGGGCCATGCATGCATTTTAAAAATAAAACCAAAATAAGAATCAATTGCGGAGGCACAGCAGTTAGCACTGCTGCCTCACAGCGACAGGGACCCGGGTTTGATACAGCCCTTGGATCACTATCTGTGCGGAGTCTGCACGTCCTCCCCGTATCTGCGTGGGTTTCTTCCGGGTGCTCCGGTTTCCTCCCACAGTCCAAAGATGTACAGATTAGGTGGATTCGCCATGATAAACTGCCCCTTAGAGACCAAAAGGTTAGGTGGGGTTACTGAGGTAGGGTGCTCTTTCGGAGATCGGTGCAGCCTCAATAGGCTGAATGGCCTCCTGCCTGTAGGGATTCTATGAACTCAACCCCCCCCCCCCCCCCCCCCACCCGTCCCATTTGATGCGTCACTTTGACTCGCGATCATTGTTTCGAGCCGATGCTCCCTTATCGACGTTGCATCTGTCCTTTCGTGGGACTCGGGCGATGGCCCACGAGGCTCCGGTTGTCGTTGCCCATCCTGATTGTCCCCTGGGGCTCAGTGGCTCACTCACACTGCCGTTTCAGAGAGTCAACAATTTCAACTGGGGGAGGAAAGGTGAGGAGGGAGAGCAGTGGAGCGGTCTGGAATTAAACGTAGGCCAGACCGGGTAAAGACAAGGCAGATAAGACCATAAGACTTAGGAGCAGAAATAGGCCACTCAGCCACTCATATCGGCTCCATCCATTGGGGCTGGTTTAGCTCACTCGGCTAAATCGCTGGGTTTTAAAGCAGGCTAGCAGCACGGTTCGATTCCCGTACCAGCCTCCCTGGACAGGCGACGGAATGTGGCGACTAGGGGCGTTTCACAGTAACTTCATTGAAGCCCACTTGTGACAATAAGCGATTTTCATTTTTTCATTCATTTCATTAGATGAGATCATGACTGATCCGATGTGATAATCCCCAACTCCACTTTCCCGCCTTTTCCCCATAAACCCTCGATTCCCTCACTGATTAAAAATCTGTCTGTCTCGGCCTTGAACATACTTTTTTTTTTAATTTAGAGTACCCAATTCATTTTTTCCAATTAAGGGGCAATTTAGCATGTCCAATCTACCTACCTTGCGCATCTTTGTGTTGTGTGGGCGAAACCCACGCAAACACGGGGAGAATGTGCAAACTCCACACGGACAGTGACCCAGAGCCGGGATCGAACCTGGGACCTCGACGCCGTGTGGCAGCAGGGCTAACCCACTGCGCCACCGTGCTGCCCTGGCCTTGAACATACTTAACGGCCCTGCCTCTCCGGCTCTCTGCGGGAAAGAATTCCACACATTCCCCACCCTCCGAGAGGGGAAATTCCTCCTCATCTCTGTCTGAAATGGGGCGGCCCCCTTACTCTGAGATTCTGCCCTCTGGTCCTAGACTCTCCCACAAGAGGAAACATCCTCTCAGCATCGACCCTGTCGAGCCCCCTGAGAATCCTGTCTGTCTCAATAAGGTCGCCTCTCATTCTGCTAAACTCCAATGAGGACAGGCCCCAACCTACTCAACCTCTCCTCGTAAGGAAATCCCTCCCTACCCGGGATCAACCGAGTGAACCTTCTCGGGACTGCCAACAATGCCGGGATATCGTCCCTTGGATAAGGGGAACAAACTGTTCACAGTATTCCAGGTGAGCTCTCACTGGTGCCTTTTATAGTTTTAACAGGAATTCCCTACTTTTGGACTCAAGTCCCTTTGAAACAATGGCCAATATTCCATTTGCCTTCCCTATTGCCTGCTGAACTTGCACACTGGCTTTTCCTTTTCCCAGAAAAGGAGCATTGGAGAAACGGATGGGCCTGTGACGGGAATCGGCACTGGCACCACGGTCACCGTTTATGAAGACAGGCTTCTCGATTCCCGATTTCCTGAATCGAACTCAAACTCTCGAACAGCTTGGAGTCATCTTCCGGTGCAGGTTCTGTCGGTCAGAGATAGTAAGGATGTAGGAGGAGGGGAATACCCCTCACAGCTGTCTCCAAATCCTGGAAGCCGCCCTCCCCGAAACAGCGCTCACACCGCTGCCTTCTTGAGGGGCAACTGGAGATGGGCAATAAATGCTGGGCCCCACAACCCATAAATTGATTTTCGAAAGCCCCTCAAGCCTGCTCTGCCCCTTCAATGAGATGAGTTGACCTCAACTCCACTCTTCCGCCTGCCCTTGGTCAATTCATAGATGTTATCATAGAATTTACAGTGCAGAAGGAGGCCATTCGGCCCATTGAGTCTGCACCAGCTATTGGAAAGAGCACCCTACCCAAGGTCAACACCTCCACCCTATCCCCACAACCCAGTAACCCCAACCAACACTAAGGGCAATTTTGGACACTATGGGCAATTTAGCATGGCCAACCCACCTAACCTGCACATCTTTGGACTGTGGGAGGAAACCGGAGCACCCGGAGGAAACCCACGCACACACGGGGAGGATGTGCAGACTCCGCACAGACAGTGACCCAAGCCGGGAATCGAACTTGGGACCCTGGAGCTGTGAAGCAATTGTGCTATCCACAATGCTGCCGTGCTGCCAAGGGCTGGTTTAGCACAGTGGGCTAAACAGCTGGCTTGCAATGCAGAACAAGGCCAGCAGCGCGAGTTCAATTCCCGTACCAGCCTCCCTGAAAAGGCGCCGGAATGTGGCGACTAGGGGCTTTTCACAGTAACTTCATCGAAGCATACTTGCGACAATAAGATCAGCCATGATCTCATTGAATGGCGGAGCAGGCTCGAGGGGCCAGGTGGCCTACTCCTGCTCCTAGTTCTTATGTTAATAAGTGATTATTATTATTATTATTAATTCCCCAATGAGTTGAAAAATGTTTCGAACTCAGTCTTTAATATTCTAGAAATGACTTAGCCCTCGGGTAGGGAATTCCTAAGATTCATACCCTCTGAGTGAGGACAAGGGGAGGCGGTGGCGTAGTGGTATTATCGCTGGACTAGTAATCCAGCGAGCGGTTCAAATCCCACCGCAGCAGATGGTGAAATTCAAATTCAATAAAAATCTGGAATTAAAAATCGAATGATGTCCGTGAAACCATTGTCCATTGTTGGAAAACCCCCATAGAACCCCGGCAGTGCAGAAGGAGGACATCAAGTCCGCACCGACCCTCCGAAAGAGCACCCGATCTAGGCCCACTCCCCCCACCCTATCTCTGTCACCCCCACCTCACCGGCACATCTTTGGACATGTGGGAGGAAGCCGGAGCACCCGGAGGAAACCCAGGCAGACACGGGGAGAAAGTGCAAACTCCACGCAGACCGTGATCCAAGGCTGGAATTGAACCCGTGTCCCTGGCACTGTGAGGCAGCGGTGCTAACCACTGTGCTGCCCATGGTGAACCAGATGCCCTTCAGGGAGGGGGTTTCTGTTGACCTGACCCCGGGTCCACAGCATTTTGGTTGACTCTTAAAAGTACCCAATAGCCATTGAGTTCAGGGGAAATAATGGATGGGCACAAACTGCTGGGCCCAGCCAGCGGCGTCCAGATCCAATGAATAAAAAGACGTTTTTCCCGCTCTCAGTCTGATATGGTTGCCCCGCTTATCATGCTCCCAAAGGAGGAAGTGGGCATGTGTCTAGCCTATCAGAGAATGTCCACTGGACTAATACCAGGAATGGGCAGGTTGTCTTATGAGGAAAGGTTGGACAGGCCGGGTTTGTATCCTTAGAGTTTAGAAGCGTGAGAGGCAACTTGATCAAAACCTTTTACTATCAAGTGGGTGTCTTGGACAGGATGGATGTGGAGGGGATGTTTCCTCTTGGGGGAGAATCCAGAACTCGGGGTCAGTGTTTAAAAATAAGGGGTCGCCTGTTTAAAACGGAGGTGAGGAGAAATATTTTCTCTCAGAGGGCGGTGAGTCTCTGGAACTCTCTTCCTCAAAGGGCGGCGGAAGCAGAGTCTCCGAATGTTTGTAAGGCGGAGCTGGATGGATTCTTCATTAACTAGGGGGGTGAAAGGTTATCGGGGGGGGGGGGTCAGCGGGAACGTGGGAGTTGAGGTCACAATCGGGTTGGCCAAATGGCGGAGCAGGCCGGAGGGGGCAAGGGGCCTGTACTCTGCTCCAAATTCAGATGTTCGTATGCAAGCCCCTCAGAGACTCTTCAACAATCTCACCTCTCATTCTTCTAAACTCTGCAGAATATCGGCACAATGCACTCCGCCTCTCATCATAGGGCAAACCTCTCATGCTCTGATGCACCACCGTTGCACTCCATTTAAGGCAGGCAAGCCCTTCCTTACATGTAACCGAAGCATTTGTAGCTAGATCTCCTTATTCTGGTGCTCCATTCACTCTATAATCAAGGACACCGTTCCTTGCAGACTCCGAAGCAGACGAGGAAGGCCAAATGGCCTAATTCTGCTCCAATATCTTATGGTCTTCACTGTTGCTCGGTCAAAATCCCAGAATTCCCTCCCTGACAGCACTCTGGGCGTTCCCTACACCACACGAGGACTGTGTGGGTTCAAGGCAGGAGAAGAATGAGGGAAGATCAAATTGAGGTTATACAAAACGATAAAAGGTAATAATAATCTTTATTAGTCTCATAAGTAGGCTTACATTAACACTGCATGAATTTACTGTGAAAACCCCTTAGTTGCCACACTCTGGCTCCTGTTCTGGTACACCGAGGGAGAATTCAGAATGTCCAATTCACCTAACAGCACGTCTTTCGGGACTGTGGGAGGAAACCGGAGCACCCGGAGGAAACCCACGCAGACACAGGGAGAACGTGCAGACTCCGCACAGACAGTGACCCAAGCCGGGAATCGACCCTGGGACCCTGGAGCTGTGAAGCAATTGTGCTAACCAACAATGCTACCGTGCTGTCCAGAAGTTTGCACATTCTCCCCGTGTCTGCGTGGGTTTCACCCCCACAACCCAAAGATGTGCAGGCGAGGTGGATTGGCCACGCTAAATTGCCCCTTCATTGGAAAAGTAAAATAATTGGCTACTCTAAATTTATAAACCAAAAAAAAGGATAAGGGGTAGAAAATTTACAACAGAGATGAAGAGAAATTATTTCTCCCAAAGGGTTATGAACCTGTGGAATTCACTTCCCGAGAGTGTAGTGGATGCTGGGACACTGAGTAAATTTAAGGAGGACTTAGACAGATTTGGAAATGGGTTGAAGGGTTATGGAGAACGGACAGGACGGTGAAGTTAAGGCCAGGATAAGATCAGCCATGATTGTATTGAACGGTGGAGCGGGCTGGAGAGGCTAAAGTGCCTACTCCTGTTCCTAATTCTGATGATCTAAGAAGGAACTATTCTGCCTAATTCCACCTTCAGCTCTTGATCTGTAGCCCTGTAGGTAATCGCACCTCGAGCACAAGTCTGGTGTTCATGATGAATTTCTTGAAAGAAGATTTCTTGATTCATAAGGGGAAATGGGGTTATGGGGAGAAGGCAGGAAAATGGGGATGAGGAACATATCAGCCATGATTGGGGCAGCACGGTGGCGCAGTGGTTGGCACTGCTGCCTCACGGCACCGAGGTTCCCAGGTTCGATCCCGGCTCTGGGTCACTGTCCGTGTGGAGTTTGCACATTCTCCCCGTGTTAGCGTGGGTCTTGCCCCCACGAACCAAAAATGTTCAGGGTAGGTGGATTGGCCACGCTAAATTGCCCTTTAATTGGAAAAAATGAATTGGGTACTCTAAATTTGTAAAAAAAATATATATCAGCCATGATTGAATGTTGGAATAGACTCAGTGGGCCGAGTGGCCTAATTCTGCTCCTATATCTTCTGCCGTTCTGGTAACTGGAAGCTACTTTTGGGTTTTGATGTTAAATATTTTAATCGTG
Source organism: Scyliorhinus canicula (assembly GCF_902713615.1). Classification (NCBI taxonomy): domain Eukaryota; kingdom Metazoa; phylum Chordata; class Chondrichthyes; order Carcharhiniformes; family Scyliorhinidae; genus Scyliorhinus; species Scyliorhinus canicula. The sequence continues at coordinate 129,753,195 of NC_052162.1, read as the reverse complement.
TGTTCGGAATACAGTTTGTTTTAATATAACGGTAGTATTGTGGATAGCACAATCGCTTCACAGCTCCAGGGTCCCAGGTTCGATTCCGGCTTGGGTCACTGTCTGTGCGGAGTCTGCACATCCTCCCCGTGTGTGCGTGGGTTTCCTCCGGCTGCTCCGGTTTCCCCCCACAGTCCAAAGATAGAACATAGAACATAGAACACTACAGCGCAGTACGGGCCCTTCGGCCCTCGATGTTGCGCCGACCTGTGAAACCATCTGAAGCCTATCTGACCTACACTATTCCATTTTCATCCATATGTCTATCCAGTGACCACTTAAATGCCCTTAAAGTTGGCGAGTCTACTACTGTTGCAGGCAGGGCGTTCCACACCCCTACTACTCTCTGAGTAAAGAAACTGCCTCTGACATCTGTCCTATATCTATCACCCCTCAATTTAAAGCTATGTCCCCTCGTGTTGGTCATCACCATCCGAGGAAAAAGACTCTCACTGTCCACCCTATCTAACCCTCTGACTATCTTATATGTCTCTATTAAGTCACCTCTCAGCCTTCTCCTCTCTAACGAAAACAACCTCAATTCCCTGAGCCTTTCCTCGTAAGACCTTCCCTCCATAGCAGGCAACATCCTAGTAAATCTCCTCTGAACCCTTTCCAAAGCTTCCACATCCTTCCTATAATGTGGTGACCAGAACTGCACGCAGTACTCCAGGTGCAGCCGCACCAGAGTTATGTACAGCTGCAGCATGACCTTGTGGTTCCGAAACTCAATCCCCCTGCTTATAAAGGCTAGCACACCATATGCCTTCTTAACAGCCCTATTAACCTAGGTGGCAACTTTCAGGGATTTATGTACCTGGATGCCGAGATCTCTCTGTTCATCTACACTACCAAGAATCTTGCCATTAGCCCAGTACTCTGCATTCCTGTTACTCCTTCCAAAGTGAACCACCTCACACTTTTCCGCATTAAACTCCATCTGCCATCTCTCAGCCCAGCTCTGCAGCTTATCTATGTCCCTCTGTATCCTATAACATCCTTCAGCACTATCCACAACTCCACCGACCTTCGTGTCATCTGCAAATTTACTAACCCATCCTTCTACACCCTCTTCCAGGTCATTTATAAAAATGACAAACAGCAGTGGCCCCAAAACAGATCCTTGAGGTACACCACTAGTAACTGAACTCCAGGATGAACATTTGCCATCAACCACCACCCTCTGTCTTCTTTCAGCTAGCCAATTACTGATCCAAACCGCTAAATCACCTTCAATTCCATACTTCCTTATTTTCTGCAATAGCCTACCGTGGGGAACCTTATCAAACGCCTTACTGAAATCCATATACACCACATCAACAGCTTTACCCTGATCCACCTGTTTGGTCACCTTCTCAAAAAACTCAATAAGGTTTGTGAGGCATGACCTACCCTTCACAAAACCGTGTTGACTATCGCTAATCAACTTGTTCTTTTCAAGATGATTATAAACCCTATCTCTTATAACCTTTTCCAACATTTTACCCACAACCGAAGTAAGGCTCACAGGTCTATAATTACCAGGGTTGTCTCTACTCCCCTTCTTGAACAAGGAGACAACATTTGCTATTTAGGTTAGGTGGATTGGCCATGATTAATTGCCCTTAGTGTCCAAAATTCCCCTTAGTGTTGGGTGGGGTTACTGGGTTATGGGGATAGGGTGGAAGTGTTAACCTTGGGTAGGGTGCTCTTTCCAGGAGCCGGTGTAGACTTGATGGGCCGAATGGCCTCCTTCTGCACTGTAAATTCTATTTTTTTTAAAAACCACATCCCTATTTTGTGTGAAATCCTGGAGCGAAGTATCATTTCCTCACAGTCTTACAAAATGAAAATAAAATATTGGGGTTTCTGTCCAGTATCCTAGCAACTGATGGGGCCTGGTCTGGGATCGTAATAACTAAATTAATTTTAATTCCACCAGTTATGACTGCTAGATTTGAACCCATGTCACCAGGTCAAGCGGGGTGGCGCCCACTGGCCGAAATATTGCGCGCGAGGGCGACCATGTTGGGATATGCACCCCCCCCCCCCCCCCTCCCCCCGGAGCAAGGGAGAAATTCTGCTACTATGGGATGCAGCAATTGAAACCTCAGGGTTAACTGGTGGGGTGTGAGAAATTATTATAACTAATTTTCTTCCTGTTTCCCAAGGAATCAGACAAAGGCATGGATCCTGCCAGAGCTCGAACACCATCGCCAGTGACCATCAGCTACACCGACGGTGACCAGGCTGAGGTAGGGCATTGTTCCCGCCCTTCCTCGCGCACTGTCTCTGGGGGCCGTGGACTTGGGTTTCGTGAGCACTGACAATCTGCCCCCCTCCCTCCCGGAACGGGATTCAGAAATCGTCGTGCCCCCCCCCCCCCCCCCCCCCCTCCCCCGTCACCTCAGGCCCCCTGCTCCATTCGGCACCACCATGGCCGATCTTCGAGCTCAGCTCCTGCTCGCTCCCCAATCGAATCCATCACTTCCCTCAGTATCCAGAAATCCGGCCCAGCCTTGAAAGCACTCAACAGCGGAGCCTCAACCGAATTCCCAAGATTCACAACTCTCCGAGTGAAGAAATTTCTCCTCCTCCCAGGCCCAAAATGGCCGCCTCCTCATCTGAGACTCTTCTGTAATCTCCATCCTAGATAGGGGGGGGAATTGACCTTTCGGCCGCTCTCCTGTCGCGACCCTTTTGAATTTTATACGGTCCATCAAAATCGACTCTTATTCTTGTAAACACCAGACTCAGCCCCCTTCTTGAGAGGACAGGAGGTTTTCCAGTGCACCTTCATTACACTCCCTCAAAAGAAGTTATCCCTCAGCAAGGAGACCAAAACCGAGCACATTACTCCCAAAGGAATGGAAATCTGATGTTCAAACGAGGGAGGGGAGACCGAGGGAGGGAAGGGGAGGAGAGAGGCTGTGGGAGGAGAGGCCGAGGGGGGGGGGAAGAAAGACCGAGAGACGGAGGGGAGGACAAGTGAGGGGAGACTTAAGCGAGGGGCCCGAGACAGCGGAGGCTGAAGCACGGGAGGCCGAGGGTGGGGAGTTCGATGGAGGGAGGGGTGACCCAAAGGAAGGGAGACCGAGGGAGGGGAGATCAAGCGTGGCAATTCTGAGGGAAATAGGGGGGGGGGGGAGACGAAGGGAGGGAAGGGAGATTGAGTGAGGGCAAAACGAGGTAGGGAGACTGAGGAGTGGGGGCAGGCGGGGAGACCGAGGGATGGAGGGGAGACTGTTGGGGAGAACAAGAAAAGGCAGATGGGGGGAGGGATGTCTGAGGGGAGGGACACCAAGGGAGGGAGAGAGGGAGGGGAGACTGAAAGGAGAAAACAGCTTTAGGTTCATAGAAGTCTACAACACAGAAAAGGCCTTTTGGCCCATCATATCTGTGCGATTCAAACGCAACCATGAAAATATTCTAACCCCATTCCCCAGCACTTGGCCCACAGCCTTGTATGCCCTGGGATCGCAAGTGTACATCTAAATACTTCTTAAATGTTTTGTGGGTCTCCGCCTCCACCACCCTTTCAGACAGCGAGTTCCAGACTCCCACCACCCTCTGGGTAAAAAGGTTTCCCCTCACATTCCCTCTAAACCTCCTGCCCCTTACCTTAAATCTAAACCCCTGGTCACTGATCCCTCCACCAAGGGGAAAGGTTTCTTCCTGTCTATCTATGTCCCTCATAATTTTATACATCTCAATCATGCTCCCCCTCAGTCTCCTCTGCTCCAAGGAAAACAATCCCAGTCTCACCAGTCTCTCTTCACACTAAAACTCTCCAGCCCAGGCTACATCCCGGTAAATCTCCTCTGCACCCTTTCCAGTGCTATCACATCCCTCCTACAATGTGGATTCCAGAACTGCACACAATCCTCTCACTGTGGCCTAACCAACGTCTGAGACAGTTCCAGCATAACCTCCCTGCTCTTAAGCTCTATGCCTTGGCTAATAAATGCAAGTATACCACATGCCTTCTGAACCACTGTATCCACCTTAAGGGATGGGTGTACATCCACAATAAAGTCCCTCTGATCCTCGGTGCTTCCCAGGGTCCTGCCATTTATCATGGATCTCCTTCGGTTATGGTCCAGGGTTTAGAGAACCCCAAAGTGTATCATGGAATTCACCTGACCCACAACTTTTAATAGATTGTGGAATGGGGAGCACACGGCCCTCCCTACAGGTGTGGTACAGCAGAAATGGAAAAGTAATTTTCAAAGCAAAACAATGTTTATTCTATGAACTCAAGTTAACCTTTTTAAAACAGACAGTGAACATCTTAGCAACCATTAATTCAAATACAACCCCCAAAGACTACAACACTAAGTAAGTTATAGATAGAGGATCTGGATTGGCGCAGGCTTGGAGGGCCGAGGGCCTGTTCCTGTGCTGTAATTTTTATTTGTTCTTCTTTGTTCAAAGTAATCCTTTAAGCTTTCCTTTTAACGTCCATGCGACTTAAAACACCCTTTACCAGAAACACATCAGGCACAGTGGGGTTTACCAGAAACACATCAGGTGATTTAGTTTTAAATCACCAGTTTCGATTGACAGTTTTTAGATTACACAGAGAGATTCATACCCCTTCTGGCTGTGACTGCAGCTATCCAGCTCTGAAAACTAAACTAAAACACACCCTGCAGCAAACAGCCTAAAACAAAAGTAAAAAGCTGATAGACAGCCCAGCTCCACCCCCCTCTCTGACATCACTGCAGTAATAAACACCCATTTCTTAAAGGTACTCGCACTACATATATTTATATACACACCGATTTATCAACACCCATTTCTTAAAGGTACTCTCACCACAGATATTTATATACACACCCATTTATAAACACCCATTTCTTAAAGGTACTCTCACATGACATTTCCCAAGTGCATCATCTCTCGACTTAGGGGCAGCACGGTAGCATGGTGGTTAGCATCAATGCTTCACAGCTCCAGGGTCCCAGGTTCGGTTCCCGGCTGGGTCACTGTCTGTGCAGAGTCTGCACGTCCTCCCCGTGTGTGCGTGGGTTTCCTCCGGGTGCTCCGGTTTCCTCCCACAGTCCAAAGATGTGCGGGTTAGGTGGATTGGCCATGCTAAATTGCCCATAGTGTCCTAAAAAGTAAGGTTAAGGGGGGGGGGGGGGTTGTTGGGTTACGGGTATAGGGTGGATACGTGGGTTTGAGTAGGGTGATCATTGCTCGGCACAACATCGAGGGCCGAAGGGCCTGTTCTGTGCTGTACTGTTCTATGTTCGTCCACCGTTGCTAAATTATCAAACTGTTTATATGTGACATCCAGTCCTGGACGGGCAGAAGTGACCTCCGTTAAATATTGAGAAGGCTAAGGCCATTGGTCACTGCACACAACCCCCCCCCCCCCCACCCCCACCCCCCAACTTTCCCGAACTCCTGGCACAAGCCCCCTCTCTCTGATAGTGGCCCGGGATTGACTTCGTCTCCTCGGAAACCTAGGCCCCAGGGTGAGTTTTCGGCCGCAAGTTGGCAGCCTCCATTTCGAAGACGGCCCCTTCTTTTCACGTCCATGACACTGGCTGGCTTCATTCCCCGTCTCAGCTCGTCCGCTGCTGAAACCCCTCGCCCCTGCCTGCGTCACCTCCGGCCTCATCTCTCGGCTGCTCTCCTTAAACGCCGGCTCACCCAAACCCCTGGCCCTCCCATGTCCGGGATTGCACCGCATCCTCTTCCGTTATCGCCCTCCCTGTGCTGGTGGACCTGCACTGACCCCCTCACCATAGAATCCCCAGTGACAAAGGAGGCCATTCGGCCCGCCGAGTCTGCACCGACCCTCCGAACGAGCACTTTACCGAGGCCCACTCCATCCACCACACTATCCCTGTAACCCCGAGCACTGATCACGGCCAATCCACCTAACCCGCACATCTTTGGACTGTGGGAGGAAACCGGAGCACCCGGAGGAAACCCACGCAGACACGGGGAGAACGTGCAGACTCCGCACAGACAGTGACCCAAGGCTGGAATTGGACCCTGGCGCTGTGAGGCGGTAGTGCTAACCACCGCGCTGCCCTTGGTCCCACAATACCCTTGTTTTAAAATCCATCCATGCCTTCATTCCTCCACCCCCTGCTGCCTCCCTATCTCCTCCAGACCCAACCCCTAGCATGGGGCAACATGGTAGCACGGTTGCTTCACAGCTCCAGGGTCCCAGGTTCGATTCCCGGCTTGGGTCACTGTCTGTGCGGAGTCTGCACGTCCTCCCCGTGTCTGTGTGGGTTTCCTCCGGGTGCTCCGGTTTCGTCCCACAGTCCAAAGACCTGCAGGTTAGAGTGATTGGCCATGCTAAATTGCCCGTAGTGTCCAAAAAGGTTAAGTGGGGTTAGTGGGTTACGGGGATACAGTGCAGGCGTGGGCTGAAGTAAGGGTGCTCTTTCCAAGGGCCGGTGCAGACCCGATGGGCCGAATGGCTTCCTCCTGCTCTGTAAGTTCTATGATTCTATTCTCTCCGCATGTCTACCTTGCTACCCTCCTTTCAAACTCTCCTTAAAACCGATATCTTGTTGGTTTGCTTGGAGCAGAGAAGGCCAAGGGGGTGGGACCTGATCACGGTGTACACAATTCTGAGAGACTTAGATAGAGTGGACAGAAAGAAACCTTTCCCCTTCGCAGAGCGATCAATAACTAAAGAGTATTGGTCCAAGGTGAGGGGCAGGAGGTTCAGAGGGGATTTGAGGAAAATCGTTCTCGCCACCAGAGGGTGGTGGGAATCTGGAACTCGCTGCCGAAAGGTTGGTGGAGGCGGGACCCTTCGCAACATTCAAGGAGCATTTCGATGACCACGTGACACACCACAGCTGACAAGGGCAGCGCACCAAGTGGTTGGGAAAATGGGATGAGAATAGATAGATGCTTGATGGCCGACATGGACAGAATGGGCCGGAGGGTTTCTTTCTGTGTCTGTAAGGCTGTGTGACTCCAGCGAGGGGAGGGGGGGGGGGGGAGAGGAAGGAGGGACATAAATAGGGTGGATAGGGAGGAAGAGGGGTCAACAACCAGGGGGCGTAGATTTAAGGTGATGGGTGGGAGATTTAGAGGGGACTCGAGGAAAAACCTGAGGAGACCCAGGTTCCAATCCTGTCACGGCAGATTGGTGAAATGTGAATCTGGGAAAAATATGCGATTGAAAAGAACCGTACTTGTTCGATAATGTCCCCTTTAAGGAAGGAAATCTGCCGACCTGGCCTGGTCTGACCTACACGTGACTCCAGACCCTTGTCAGGGTCCTTCCGGTTATTTCCCCTTTCTTTTATTTTGCCGTGACCATTTTTGATCCATGGATGATTAATGGACCTGTGTCTTTACGTCAAGCTGCAGAGGGAATGAGAGGTTACAGGAGGGAGTAAACACTCTGCTAGTTTCTGCTAGTTTGACCAGGAGCTTCATTTGGCACCAGAGAGAGAGAGGGAGAGATGGACTGGAACTCTGTTCCGACACCCTGGGCTAGTGCGGGCTCAATTCCAGTCCCATATGCCCCAGAGTCACAACACAAATGAATGGACCCATAATTTTCATAAAACATCTGTGGCCCTTGGCTGTCCAATAATTACAGTCACCCGGTTTGTAAGTTGAAACGCAATTACTGCTTGTTTATAATGAGGATAGTGGTGAAATATGCAGTAAATACAACTGGATTAAAGGGGACAAGCTAATACCTATTACCCTCCTTTAACTGTCCCACGCTCTACCCACACACACACAAGACAAACAAATACAGAGGGGTGGAAAGGGGTAAAATAATATGGGTGAGGGTCAAAAGATAAGAGTATTTGCTTCGAATGGTGGATCTTTGCCACGCGGTCCTCGCAGCACGCTGTTGATCAAAGCATCCAGTTAACAGCTGGATGATCTTCCTCGCAGAGCCCTTTATTCCGGACTCGCAAGCCGCAGGCTTTCTTCTGGAGAGACACTTTGATTTTTTATTAAACTGGGCCTTCATCTCGAAGGCTCACGTTCCGGCCTATTTCCTGAGACACTTCAAACCCGTACGTCAAACCCGGCTTCCAGATCGCGGTCTGACTTCACGGCCTCTGCAGCCTGCAGGAAGGGGTACCCCCAAGGACTTGCCGGGGAGGGAGTCGGCCCCCAGAGTGGCCTTCTGTCGCTGGGTTCAGCTGGCTCCTTCGGGAGAAGAATAATTAGAACCCTCCATCCAAGCTGCAGAATCGAAAGCGAAACCACACTGGAACCTTGCGACTTGAAAATCTTGCCAGTGCGATGAGATCCAATCGCCACCTGTTACCGGGCAGAACTCAGCCCTTTGGGTCAGTTCATTGGCCGCCAGTCAAATCAATCAATCCGAGCCATCACTGATGTAAGTCAGAGTCAGTCGAAAACAGCAAAGCCTTCTGGATTCTGCTGTTTGAATTAAAGGCACAGGCTGCTTTGCCTGGGGGGCTGGCTTAGCACAGTGGGCTTGCTTATAATTCAGAACAAGGCCAGCGGCGTGGGTTCAATTCCCGGACCAGCCTCCCCGAACAGGCGCCGGAATGTGGCGACGAGGGGCTTTTCACAGTCACTTCATCTGAAGCCGACTTGTGACAATAAGCGATTATTATTATTATAAAGTCACAGGTCCGTTAGACAACCATGGATCAAAAATGTCACGGTAAAAATAAAAGAAAGGGAAAATACGGGAATTAAACAGGAAAGGACCCTTGCAACCTGGTTTGATTGATTGGCTGTGGCCCGATGAATTGGCCCAAAGGGCGATTGGATCCTGTCCCAGTGGAACAGTTTTCAGGGTCCCAAGGAGTTTCAGTTTAACTCCTGGACAGAAAGACAAGGACCTGCTTTATCTCCCTCTTCAGAAAGGCTGTGAGTTGATGTATTCCTGAAGCTGCAGAGAACCTGGATGAATGAATCAACAGGAAAAGCATTACAGGCTGCAAACAAAACCAGGACACTCTCTCTCTCTGTCTCGCTCCAAAAAGGCTGCGATTGCTGTATTCCTTAAACTTCAGAGGCCTGAATCAGTCTGCGGCAACAAACTAGAATAGAAAGCAAGGTTGGATTAGGAGCAGGGGTGCTGGGAACACCCACCTGCAGCAAAGACTTTTTCTTTTTGACTTTTTTTTTTTACCCCTTTCTTCGCCTCTGTGTTTTTCTGTCTTGTGTGTGTGTGTGTGTGTGTGGAGGGTGGGGGAAAGATAAAGTGGGGAATTAGGAATGAGATAAGAGTTGACCAGTCGTGTTTGCTGCATATTTCAGCATATGGGCAGCACGGTAGCACAGTGGTTAGCACAGTTGTTTCACAGCTCCAGGGTCCCGGGTTCGATTCCCGGCTTGGGTCGCTGTCTGTGCGGAGTCTGCAGGTTCTCCCCGTGTCTCCGTGGGTTTCCTCCACTTTCCTCCCACTGTCCAATTGCCCTTCGTGTCCAAAAAGGTTAAGTGGGGGTTACGGGGATAGGGTGGAGACCCGGGCTTGAGAAGGGTGCTCTTTGTAAGGGCCGGTGCAGACTCGATGGGCCAAATGGCCTCCTCCTGCACTGTAAATTCGATGATTTTGTTATAGTTCTTGTTACAAATAAAAAGTGTTTACTTTTACAAACCTGGTGACTAATTATTGGGCCGCCAAGGGCCAAATACGTTGGGTATTTTCCGATGAATTATTGGTTAATTCACTTGTGTTGTGACTCCGGGGCCTGTGGGGCTGGAATTGACCGCGCACTAGTCCAGGATGTTGTAATACCCTTGACTCTTAAAATGCCCCTCAAGTGGCTGAAGAAGCCACCCAGCCTGACGGGCAATTAGGAATTGGCAACACATAGAACATAGAACAGTGGAGCACAGAACAGGCCCTTCGGCCCTCGATGTTGTGCCGAGCATTGTCCGAAACCAAGATCAAGCTATCCCACTCCGTCATTCTGGTGTGCTCCATGTGCCTATCCAATAACCGCTTGGAAGTTCCTAAAGTGTCCGACTCCACTATCACAGCAGGCAGTCCGTTCCACACGCGAACCACTCTCTGAGTAAAGAACCTACCTCCGACATCCCTCCTATATCTCCCACCCCGAACCTTATAGTTATGCCCCCTTGTAACAGCTACATCCACCCGAGGAAATAGTCTCTGAACGTCCACTCTATCTATCCCCCTCATCATCTTATAAACCTCTATTAAGTCGCCTCTCATCCTCCTCCGCTCCAATGAGAAAAGCCCTAGCTCCCTCAACCTTTCCTCATAAGACCTACCCTCCAATCCAGGCAGCATCCTGGTAAATCTCCTTTGCGCCCTTTCCAATGCTTCCACATCCTTCCTATAGTGAGGTGACCAGAACTGCACACAATACTCCAAATGTGGTCTAACCAAGGTCATGTATAGTTGCAGCATAACCCCGCGGCTCTTAAACTTAAGCCCCCTGTTAATAAACGCTAACACGCTATAGGCCTTCTTCACGGCTCTATCCACTTGGGTGGCAACCTTCAGAGATCTGTGGACATGCACATACTGAGCCCAGATCCCATGGATGTTCGATGATGGTTGCCACGGTCACCGTTACTGAGATTACTGCTATAATTTCAAAATGTATTCATTGAATTTAAATGCCTCCAGTTGTTTGTGAGATTTGAACCTGTGTCCTTCCCCATCTAGAGCTTTAACCTGGATTACAAAGCCACCGTGTCCCCATATGGGGGGAGAGAAATGGGATAGGATGAGGGGGAGGGATGGGATGAGGGGGAGAGGATGGGGTGAGGGGAGTGAATGAGATGGAGCATGAAGTGGGATGGGGGAGGGTACAAAACGGGGAAGGGGAGAAGAGCGGATGGGGAAGGGGGGAGAAGAGGGGATGGAGACAATGGGATGCGGAAAGGGACGGGATGGGGGTACTGAATGGGAGTGGAAGAGAATGGTTGAGGGGAGGTACGGAATGGGATGGGTGCGAATAGGGATGGAGTGAGGGGAGGAAATGAGAAAGGGAGGGGAAGAGGATGGGATGGAGGAAGGGGGGTGAAAAGGGTGGGACGGGATTTGTGGGCAGAAGATTGGATCGGGGACAGATTGGGGGGGGGGGGTTTGTGTAAAATGTGGGACGGGTCGGGGCTGAGGATGGGATTGGGTGGGGGGGAGGTGTGTTTGGGGTGGAACGACCGGAGAAGGAGGTCGATGTTTAACGAGGATAAGGACAATGCCCTGGGGAACACGCTCTCATTCTCCTCTCTGCTCTGTCTCCCCCCCCCCCCCCCCCCCCCCCCCCCCCCCCCAGGCCTCACACACGTCGGACGAGTTCAGGATCTCAAGCTTGGAGAACACAGCTTCCGACGAGCTAGAGAGCATCATGTCGCTGGCCCACGAGATAGTGGCCACCCAGCACTCGTCAGGAACCAAGGACCGGGCCTCGGATAGCGTCTGCGATTTCCAGGCCATGGAGGCCCCGGTGGCCGAGACGGCAGGGGGGAAGCGGGGCAGCACTGGCAGATGTAAGGACCAGGCGTGGAGCCCCGAGCCGGAGCCTGTCCCGCCCGACGAACTGGAGCTGTGTTGCCTCCTGGACCAGCGCTCCGATATGGAGCCCACTGCCTCGCGCCTGCGCCTCCGTTGCTTCATCGCGGGCAGCAGCAAGCCCTGGAGCGAGGGGGGGCCGCAGCCAGTGTTCACCTCCTCTCCCGCCGGCCAGCGGCCGCTGTCGACGGAACCCCCCTCTGGGCCGGCCTCAGCCCACCTCCTCCCGGAGCAGCCAGCCTGCGGCTGCGTCAGCGAGATGTACCGGGCTGCCGAGTCCATCTGGGAGGCCGAGCTGTCCGTGCTCTCCCACACCGATGATTACAGCTCAGCATCCGGCATGCCGCTGGAGATCTCGGTCACTGACCTGGGCCTGGACTGCCTGACAGCCGCCTTCTCTGAGAGCCCTCCCCTGTCTCCACAACTTTCCTTGCAGTGGCAGGCTGCTGCCCAGAGGCCCAGTTCCAGACTTCCGCTGCTGGCAACAGAACCCCAGCAGACCGGCCTCTATGGCAACTCCTGCTCCATGCTCAGCCCTATGCCAACCTCAGTATCATGCCAGAACCTCGATCCCATCCGTAAGTCCAGCATCGGACCCAGCCAGCACCCAAGCCCCGGACACAGTCCAAGCCTCGGGCCTAGTCAGATCACCGGGTCTATCTACAGTCCCAGCCTTGGGCCTAGCCCGAGCCCCAGGTCCGGCAACAGGCAATTGACCGCGTCTAGCCAGAGCCCCAGGACCAGCCGGAGTCCCAGTCTCGGGCCTAGCCAGGCCTCCGGGCCCAACCCCAGCCCCAACCTCGGGCGTAGCCAGAGCCCCCAGCCCAGCCGCTGGCCTAGTCCAAGCCTGGATCCCAGCCTCCCACTCGGCCACACTTCTCCACCCAACTTGGGGTCTGCCCCTGGGCCCAGCCAAAGGCTGAGCTCCCAGCCTAGCTTTGGTTCTCAACCCAGCACGTCGCCCAGTGTACACTTCCCTCAGCCTGTCAACAGCTCTCAGACCAGCAACATGGGGCTGAGTCGGCACCTTGAGTCCCAAACGGGGTCCAACTGGAGCCCCACCCAGAGCATCCAATCCACCCACAGCTTGCAGCTGGGCCGCACGTCGGTTCAAGAAAATGACCCGAGGAATACGCACAGCAGCGGGACAAGCTACGTCCCCAGCATGGTCAACATGAGTTCGGATATCATCACGTCAAGGACCATCGAATCATTCCCCTTGGACAGACGGAGTGAGTTCTACAGATACCGCAACCAGGGAAGTGAGCAAGGAAGTAGGGGGAGGATTGTGGATTCTCGTTTGCAAGCGTCTCACGTCTTGGGCCCCCAAGTCAGACCACTCAACACCAAAGATGAGGATCGGCGCATAGATCATACGTATTATGGGAATGTACAAATGGAGTACTTGTACCCCTCAGAAGAAAAGAAAAGCTGAAGGCTTGAGCACGAGAGGCGGAAAGGGGCAGGTGGCTGCTTGGCGGTGGGGGAGGGGGTTGAGTGGAACAGAGGGAGGGAAAGGTGGGTGGTTGCTGAGGAACCACTCGCAGAGCAAAGACGTGTAAATAACTGGCTTAAAATAAAGATTTTTTTTTGTGGTCTCCTTTCTGACCAAGACTATATGTAACACTATATATATATGTAATCTTTATTATTGTCACAAGTCGGCTTACATTAACACTGCAATGAAGTTACTGTGAAAAGCCCCTAGTCGCCACATTCCGGCGCCTGTTCGGGTCACAGAGAGGGAGAATTCAGAATTCTCAGCTGGTACGGGAATTGAACCCGCGCTGCTGGCCTTGTTCTGCATCACAGACCAGCTGCCTAGCCCACTGAGCTAAACCTGTCAGGTCTTTGGCAGGTCTGTCGAAGCTTTTCAGCATCGGCCCATCAGGACGACGCGCAGGGCTCCCCATGTCAGGAGAGAGGACAACTTCAGACTGTGCGGGCAAAGCAGGTGGATTGGCGGGGAGTTGCCACGGGGACTGCAGCTGCTGCTTCCCCCGTCGCCGGTTAGCCCTGCCCACTTCCCTGATGAGTGCACGAAGAGAAGCTTTGACAAAAAAAAATGGCTTTCCTCAGCAGAACCCAGGTTCTGCTCCACCAAACGACGGCCTTTGAGCCTTTGACCAACCCATCCTCCTCCCAAACCAAAAGAACTTAAAAAAAAACACTTTTCACTACCACTAAACCACCACTCCCCCCCCCCCCCCCCCCCCCCCTACCTGGGCCAAAGCAAGCCAATGAAGTAATTCTTGAAGTAAATGTGGCAGCCAATCTGCACAATGCAAGTTCCTACAAAACCAGCCAACCCGATTGTGACCAGGCCGTGTGCCGTTGTGTGTTGGGGGGGGGGGGGGGGGGGTGTGGGGTGCTTGTGAGCCATTGATTGGGGTGAGGTGGGTGGGGAAAAACATTGACCAGCCCCTGGCCCATTGACTGGGGTGTTTTATCGACCCCATTAATCACATTCTGGTTTGAGGTACTAAATTCCCGTTGATTTGGTAGCACAGTGGGTTAGCTCTGCTGCCTCACGGCGCCGAGGTCCCGGGTTCGATCCCGGCTCTGGGTCACTGTCTGTGTGGAGTTTGCACATTCTCCCCGTGTCTGCGTGGGTTTCGCCCCCACAACCCAAAGATGTGCAGGGTAGGTGGATTGGCGACGCTAAATTGCCCCTTAATTGGAAAAAGGGAATTGGGTAATCTAAATTTATTTTTTAACAAGTTCCCATTGCGATTTGATTTTTGTTTGATGCACTGCCCCTTTGGAGTCCAGACTGTTCAGAAGGAGGCCATTTGGCCCATCGTGTCTGCACCGCTCCTCCAAAAGGGGAGCCCACCTTGGCCCACTCCCCCGCCCATCCTCTCCCCATTCCCCCCCACCCATCCTCTCCCCATTCCCCCCGCCCATCCTCTCCCCATTCCCCCCCACCCATCCCCTCCCCATTCCCCCCGCCCATCCTCTCCCCACTCCCCCGCCCATCCTCTCCCCATTCCCCCCCCCCATCCTCTCCCCATTCCCCCCACCCATCCTCTCCCCATTCCCCCCACCCATCCTCTCCCCATTCTCCCCGCCCATCCTCTCCCCATTCCCCCCGCCCATCCTCTCCCCATTCCCCCCCATCCTCTCCCCATTCCCCCCCATCCTCTCCCCATTCCCCCCCACCCATTTTATACATCTCAATCATGCTCCCCCTCAGTCTCCTCTGCTCCAAGGAAAACAATCCCAGTCTCTCTTCACACTAAATCTCTCCAGCCCAGGCTACATCCCGGTAAATCTCCTCTGCACCCTTTCCAGTGCTATCACATCCCTCCGATAATGTGGATTCCAGAACTGCACACAATCCTCTCGCTGTGGCCTAACCAACGTCTGAGACAGTTCCAGCATAACCTCCCTGCTCTTAAACTCTATGCCTCGGCTAATAAATGCAAGTATACCACATGCCTTCTGAACCACTGTATCCACCTTAAGGGATGGGTGTTCATCCACATTAAAGTCCCTCTGATCCTCGGTGCTTCCCAGGGTCCTGCCATTTATCATGGATCTCCTTCGGTTATGGTCCAGGGTTTAGAGAACCCCAAAGTGTATCATGGAATTCACCTGACCCACAACTTTTACTAGATTGTGGTATGGGGAGCACACGGCCCACTCTACAGGTGTGGTACAGCAGAAATGGAAAAGTATTTTTCAAAGCAAAACAATGTTTATTCTATGAACTCAAGTTAACCTTTTTAAAACAGACAGTGAACATCTTAGCAACCATTAATTCAAATACAACCCCCAAAGACTACAACACTAAGTAAGTTTTAGATAGAGGATCTGGATTGGCGCAGGCTTGGAGGGCCGAGGGCCTGTTCCTGTGCTGTAATTTTTATTTGTTCTTCTTTGTTCAAAGTAATCCTTTAAGCTTTCCTTTTAACATCCATGCGACTTAAAACACCCTTTACCAGAAACACATCAGGCACAGTGGGGTTTACCAGAAACACATCGGGTGATTTAGTTTTAAATCACCAGTTTCGATTGACAGTTTTTAGATTACACAGAGAGATTCATACCCCTTCTGGCTGTGACTGCAGCTATCCAGCTCTGAAAACTAAACTAAAACACACCCTGCAGCAAACAGCCTAAAACAAAAGTAAAAAGCTGACAGACAGCCCAGCTCCACCTCTCTGACATCTGCAGTAATAAACACCCATTTCTTAAAGGTACTCGCACTACATATATTTATATACAAACCCATTTATAAACACCCATTTCTTAAAGGTACTCTCACCACAGATATTTATATACACACCCATTTATAAACACCCATTTCTTAAAGGTACTCTCACATGACATTTCCCAAGTGCAACATCTCTCGACTTAGGGGCAGCACGGTAGCATGGTGGTTAGCATCAATGCTTAACAGCTCCAGGGTCCCAGGTTCGGTTCCCGGCTGGGTCGCTGTCTGTGCAGAGTCTGCACGTCCTCCCCGTGTGTGCGTGGGTTTCCTCCGGGTGCTCCGGTTTCCTCCCACAGTCCAAAGATGTGCGGGTTAGGTGGATTGGCCATGCTAAATTGCCCATAGTGTCCTAAAAAGTAAGGTTAGGGGGGGGGGGGGTTGTTGGGTTACGGGTATAGGGTGGATACGTGGGTTTGAGTAGGGTGATCATTGCTCGGCACAACATCGAGGGCCGAAGGGCCTGTTCTGTGCTGTACTGTTCTATGTTCGTCCACCGTTGCTAAATTATCAAACTGTTTATATGTGACATCCAGTCCTGGACGGGCAGAAGTGACCTCCGTTAAATATTGAGAAGGCTAAGGCCATTGGTCACTGCACACAACCCCTCCACCCCCACCCCCCAACTTTCCCGAACTCCTGGCACAAGCCCCCTCTCTCTGATAGTGGCCCGGGATTGACTTTGTCTCCTCGGAAACCTAGGCCCCAGGGTGAGTTTTCGGCCGCAAGTTGGCAGCCTCCATTTCGAAGACGGCCCCTTCTTTTCACGTCCATGACACTGGCTGGCTTCATTCCCCGTCTCAGCTCGTCCGCTGCTGAAACCCCTCGCCCCTGCCTGCGTCACCTCCGGCCTCATCTCTCGGCTGCTCTCCTTAAACGCCGGCTCACCCAAACCCCTGGCCCTCCCATGTCCGGGATTGCACCGCATCCTCTTCCGTTATCGCCCTCCCTGTGCTGGTGGACCTGCACTGACCCCTCACCATAGGAGAGGAAGGAGGGACATAAATAGGGTGGATAGGGAGGAAGAGGGGTCAACAACCAGGGGGCGTAGATTTAAGGTGATGGGTGGGAGATTTAGAGGGGACTCGAGGGAAAACCTGAGGAGACCCAGGTTCCAATCCTGTCACGGCAGATTGGTGAAATGTGAATCTGGGAAAAATATGCGATTGAAAAGAACCGTACTTGTTCGCTAATGTCCCCTTTAAGGAAGGAAATCTGCCGACCTGGCCTGGTCTGACCTACACGTGACGCCAGACCCTTGTCAGGGTCCTTCCGGTTATTTCCCCTTTCTTTTATTTTGCCGTGACCATTTTTGATCCATGGATGATTAATGGACCTGTGTCTTTACGTCAAGCTGCAGAGGGAATGAGAGGTTACAGGAGGGAGTAAACACTCTGCTAGTTTCTGCTAGTTTGACCAGGAGCTTCATTTGGCACCAGAGAGAGAGAGGGAGAGATGGACTGGAACTCTGTTCCGACACCCTGGGCTAGTGCGGGCTCAATTCCAGTCCCATATGCCCCAGAGTCACAACACAAATGAATGGACCCATAATTTTCATAAAACATCTGTGGCCCTTGGCTGTCCAATAATTACAGTCACCCGGTTTGTAAGTTGAAACGCAATTACTGCTTGTTTATAATGAGGATAGTGGTGAAATATGCAGTAAATACAACTGGATTAAAGGGGACAAGCTAATACCTATTACCCTCCTTTAACTGTCCCACGCTCTACCCACACACACACAAGACAAACAAACACAGAGGGGTGGAAAGGGGTAAAATAATATGGGTGAGGGTCAAAAGATAAGAGTATTTGCTTCGAATGGTGGATCTTTGCCACGCGGTCCTCGCAGCACGCTGTTGATCAAAGCATCCAGTTAACAGCTGGATGATCTTCCTCGCAGAGCCCTTCATTCCGGACTCGCAAGCCGCAGGCTTTCTTCTGGAGAGACACTTTGGTTTTTTATTAAACTGGGCCTTCATCTCGAAGACTCACGTTCCGGCCTATTTCTTGAGACACTTCAAACCCGTACGTCAAACCCGGCTTCCAGATTGCGGTCTGACTTCACGACCTCTGCAACCTGCAGGAAGGGGTACCCCAAGGACTTGCCGGGGAGGGAGTCGGCCCCCAGAGTGGCCTTCTGTCGCTGGGTTCAGCTGGCTCCTTCGGGAGAAGAATAATTAGAACCCTCCATCCAAGCTGCAGAATCGAAAGCGAAACCACACTGGAACCTTGCGACTTGAAAATCTTGCCAGTGCGATGAGATCCAATCGCCACCTGTTACCGGGCAGAACTCAGCCCTTTGGCTCAGTTCATTGGCCGCCAGTCAAATCAATCAATCCGAGCCATCACTGATGTAAGTCAGAGTCAGTCGAAAACAGCAAAGCCTTCTGGATTCTGCTGTTTGAATTAAAGGCACAGGCTGCTTTGCCTGGGGGGCTGGCTTAGCACAGTGGGCTTGTAATGCGGAACAAGGCCAGCGGCGTGGGTTCAATTCCCGGACCGGCCTCCCCGAACAGGCGCCGGAATGTGGCGACGAGGGGCTTTTCACAGTCACTTCATCTGAAGCCGACTTGTGACAATAAGCGATTATTATTATTATAAAGTCACAGGTCCGTTAGACAACCATGGATCAAAAATGTCACGGTAAAAATAAAAGAAAGGGAAAATACGGGAATTAAACAGGAAAGGACCCTTGCAACCTGGTTTGATTGATTGGCTGTGGCCCGATGAATTGGCCCAAAGGGCGATTGGATCCTGTCCCAGTGGAACAGTTTTCAGGGTCCCAAGGAGTTTCAGTTTAACTCCTGGACAGAAAGACAAGGACCTGCTTTATCTCCCTCTTCAGAAAGGCTGTGAGTTGATGTATTCCTGAAGCTGCAGAGAACCTGGATGAATGAATCAACAGGAAAAGCATTACAGGCTGCAAACAAAACCAGGACACTCTCTCTCTCTGTCTCGCTCCAAAAAGGCTGCGATTGCTGTATTCCTTAAACTTCAGAGGCCTGAATCAGTCTGCGGCAACAAACTAGAATAGAAAGCAAGGTTGGATTAGGAGCAGGGGTGCTTGGAACACCCACCTGCAGCAAAGACTTTTTCTTTTTGACTTATTTTTTTTTTACCCCTTTCTTCGCCTCTGTGTTTTTCTGTCTTGTGTGTGTGTTTGTGTGTGTGTGGAGGGTGGGGGAAAGATATAGTGGGGAATTAGGAATGAGATAAGAGTTGACCAGTCGTGTTTGCTGCATATTTCAGCATATGGGCAGCACGGTAGCACAGTGGTTAGCACAGTTGTTTCACAGCTCCAGGGTCCCGGGTTCGATTCCCGGCTTGGGTCGCTGTCTGTGCGGAGTCTGCAGGTTCTCCCCGTGTCTCCGTGGGTTTCCTCCACTTTCCTCCCACTGTCCAATTGCCCTTCGTGTCCAAAAAGGTTAAGTGGGGGTTACGGGGATAGGGTGGAGACCCGGGCTTGAGAAGGGTGCTCTTTGTAAGGGCCGGTGCAGACTCGATGGGCCAAATGGCCTCCTCCTGCACTGTAAATTCGATGATTTTGTTATAGTTCTTGTTACAAATAAAAAGTGTTTACTTTTACAAACCTGGTGACTAATTATTGGGCCGCCAAGGGCCAAATACGTTGGGTATTTTCCGATGAATTATTGGTTAATTCACTTGTGTTGTGACTCCGGGGCCTGTGGGGATGGAATTGACCGCGCACTAGTCCAGGATGTTGTAATACCCTTGACTCTTAAAATGCCCCTCAAGTGGCTGAAGAAGCCACCCAGCCTGATGGGCAATTAGGAATTGGCAACACATAGAACATAGAACAGTGGAGCACAGAACAGGCCCTTCGGCCCTTGATGTTGTGCCGAGCATTGTCCGAAACCAAGATCAAGCTATCCCACGCCCTGTCATTCTGGTGTGCTCCATGTGCCTATCCAATAACCGCTTGACAGTTCCTAAAGTGTCCGACTCCACTATCACAGCAGGCAGTCCGTTCCACACCCTAACCACTCTCTGAGTAAAGAACCTACCTCCGACATCCCTCCTATATCTCCCACCCCGAATCTTATAGTTATGCCCCCTTATAATAGCTACATCCACCCGAGGAAATAGTCTCTGAACGTCCACTCCATCTATCCCCCTCATCATCTTATAAACCTCTATTAAGTCGCCTCTCATCCTCCTCCGCTCCAATGAGAAAAGCCCTAGCTCCCTCAACCATTCCTCATAAGACCTACCCTCCAAACCAGGCAGCATCCTGGTAAATCTCCTTTGCACCCTTTCCAATGCTTCCACATCCTTCCCATAGTGAGGTGACCAGAACTGCACACAATACTCCAAATGTGGTCTAACCAAGGTCATGTATAGTTGCAGCATAACTTCACGGCTCTTAAACTTAAGCCCCCTGTTAATAAACACTAACACACTATAGGCCTTCTTCACGGCTCTATCCACTTGGGTGGCAACCTTCAGAGATCTGTGGACATGCACATACTGAGCCCAGATCCCATGGATGTTCGATGATGGTTGCCACGGTCACCGTTACTGAGATTACTGCTATAATTTCAAAATGTATTCATTGAATTTAAATGCCTCCAGTTGTTTGTGAGATTTTAACCTGTCTCCTTCCCCATCTAGAGCTTTAACCTGGATTACAAAGCCACTGTGTCCCCATATGGGGGGAGAGAAATGGGATAGGATGAGGGGGAGGGATGGGATGAGGGGGAGAGGATGGGGTGAGGGGAGTGAATGCGATGGAGCATGAAGTGGGATGGGGGGGGTACAAAACGGGGAAGGGGAGAAGAGCGGATGGGGAAGGGGGGAGAAGAGGGGATGGAGACAATGGGATGCGGAAAGGGACGGGATGGGGGTACTGAATGGGAGTGGAAGAGAATGGTTGAGGGGAGGTACGGAATGGGATGGGTGCGAATAGGATGGAGTGAGGGGAGGAAATGAGAAAGGGAGGGGAAGAGGATGGGATGGAGGAAGGGGGGTGAAAAGGGTGGGACGGGATTTGTGGGCAGAAGATTGGATCGGGGACAGATTATGGGGGGGGGGTTTGTGTAAAATGTGGGACGGGTCTGGGCTGAGGATGGGATTGGGTGGGGGGGGGGGGGGGGGGGGGGGGGGGAAAGGTGTGTTCGGGGTGGAACGACCGGAGAAGGAGGTCGATGTTTAACGAGGATAAGGACAATGCCCTGGGGAACACGCTCTCATTCTCCTCTCTGCTCTGTCTCCCCCCCCCCCCCCCCAGGCCTCACACACGTCGGACGAGTTCAGGATCTCAAGCTTGGAGAACACAGCTTCCGACGAGCTAGAGAGCATCATGTCGCTGGCCCACGAGATAGTGGCCACCCAGCACTCGTCAGGAACCAAGGACCGGGCCTCGGATAGCGTCTGCGATTTCCAGGCCATGGAGGCCCCGGTGGCCGAGACGGCAGGGGGGAAGCGGGGCAGCACTGGCAGATGCAAGGACCAGGCGTGGAGCCCCGAGCCGGAGCCTGTCGCGCCCGACGAACTGGAGCTGTGTTGCCTCCTGGACCAGCGCTCCGATATGGAGCCCACTGCCTCGCGCCTGCGCCTCCGTTGCTTCATCGCGGGCAGCAGCAAGCCCTGGAGCGAGGGGGGGGCCGCAGCCAGTGTTCACCTCCTCTCCCTCCGGCCAGCGGCCGCTGTCGACGGAACCCCCCTCTGGGCCGGCCTCAGCCCACCTCCTCCCGGAGCAGCCAGCCTGCGGCTGCGTCAGCGAGATGTACCGGGCTGCCGAGTCCATCTGGGAGGCCGAGCTGTCCGTGCTCTCCCACACCGATGATTACAGCTCAGCATCCGGCATGCCGCTGGAGATCTCGGTCACTGACCTGGGCCTGGACTGCCTGACAGCCGCCTTCTCTGAGAGCCCTCCCCTGTCTCCACAACTTTCCTTGCAGTGGCAGGCTGCTGCCCAGAGGCCCAGTTCCAGACTTCCGCTGCTGGCAACAGAACCCCAGCAGACCGGCCTCTATGGCAACTCCTGCTCCATGCTCAGCCCTATGCCAACCTCAGTATCATGCCAGAACCTCGATCCCATCCGTAAGTCCAGCATCGGACCCAGCCAGCACCCAAGCCCCGGACACAGTCCAAGCCTCGGGCCTAGTCAGATCACCGGGTCTATCTACAGTCCCAGCCTTGGGCCTAGCCCGAGCCCCAGGTCCGGCAACAGGCAGTTGACCGCGTCTAGCCAGAGCCCCAGGACCAGCCGGAGTCCCAGTCTCGGGCCTAGCCAGGCCTCCGGGCCCAACCCCAGCCCCAACCTCGGGAGTAGCCAGAGCCCCCAGCCCAGCCGCTGGCCTAGTCCAAGCCTGGACCCCAGCCTCCCACTCGGCCACACTTCTCCACCCAACTTGGGGTCTGCCCCTGGGCCCAGCCAAAGGCTGAGCTCCCAGCCTAGCTTTGGTTCTCAACCCAGCACGTCGCCCAGTGTACACTTCCCTCAGCCTGTCAACAGCTCTCAGACCAGCAACATGGGGCTGAGTTGGCACCTTGAGTCCCAAACGGGGTCCAACTGGAGCCCCACCCAGAGCATCCAATCCACCCACAGCTTGCAGCTGGGCCGCACGTCGGTTCAAGAAAATGACCCGAGGAATACGCACAGCAGCGGGACAAGCTACGTCCCCAGCATGGTCAACATGAGTTCGGATATCATCACGTCAAGGACCATCGAATCATTCCCCTTGGACAGACGGAGTGAGTTCTACAGATACCGCAACCAGGGAAGTGAGCAAGGAAGTAGGGGGAGGATTGTGGATTCTCGTTTGCAAGCGTCTCACGTCTTGGGCCCCCAAGTCAGACCACTCAACACCAAAGATGAGGATCGGCGCATAGATCATACGTATTATGGGAATGTACAAATGGAGTACTTGTACCCCTCAGAAGAAAAGAAAAGCTGAAGGCTTGAGCACGAGAGGCGAAAAGGGGCAGGTGGCTGCTTGGTGGTGGGGGAGGGGGTTGAGTGGAACAGAGGGAGGGAAAGGTGGGTGGTTGCTGAGGAACCACTCGCAGAACAAAGACGTGTAAATAACTGGCTTAAAATAAAGATTTTTTTTTGTGGTCTCCTTTCTGACCAAGACTATATGTAACACTATATATATATGTAATCTTTATTATTGTCACAAGTCGGCTTACATTAACACTGCAATGAAGTTACTGTGAAAAGCCCCTAGTCGCCACATTCAGGCGCCTGTTCAGGTACAGAGAGGGAGAATTCAGAATTCTCAGCTGGTACGGGAATTGAACCCGCGCTGCTGCTCTTGTTCTGCATCACAGACCAGCTGCCTAGCCCACTGAGCTAAACCTGTCAGGTCTTTGGCAGGTCTGTAGAAGCTTTTCAGCATCGGCCCATCAGGACGACGCGCAGGGCTCCCCATGTCAGGAGAGAGGACAACTTCAGACTGTGCGGGCAAAGTGGTGGATTGGCGGGGAGTTGCCACGGGGACTGCAGCTGCTGCTTCCCCCGTCGCCGGTTAGCCCTGCCCACTTCCCTGATGAGTGCACGAAGAGAAGCTTTGACAAAAAAAAATGGCTTTCCTCAGCAGAACCCAGGTTCTGCACCACCAAACGACGGCCTTTGAGCCTTTGACCAACCCATCCTCCTCCCAAACCAAAAGAACTTTAAAAAAAACACTTTTCACTACCACTAAACCACCACTCCCCCCCCCCCGCCCCCCCTACCTGGGCCAAAGCAAGCCAATGAAGTAATTCTTGAAGTAAATGTGGCAGCCAATCTGCACAATGCAAGTTCCTACAAAACCAGCCAACCCGATTGTGACCAGGCCGTGTGCCGTTGTGTGTTGGGGGGCGGGGGGGTGGGGGGGGGATGTGGGGTGCTTGTGAGCCATTGATTGGGGTGAGGTGGGTGGGGAAAAACATTGACCAGCTCCTGGCCCATGACTGGGGTTGTTTTATCGACCCCATTAATCACATTCTGGTTTGAGGTACTAAATTCCCGTTGATTTGGTAGCACAGTGGGTTAGCTCTGCTGCTCCACGGCGCCGAGGTCCCGGGTTCGATCCCGGCC
>NC_052162.1:129583640-129728935 GCF_902713615.1 Scyliorhinus canicula | reverse complement strand
CCCCCCCCCCCCCCCCCCCCCCCCCGGGAACCTCGCGCCCAGCCCCGCCGACACAAACCTATGATTGTCACATGTCGCCGACCACAAGGACATGCCCTCCAACCCAAGTGTTGTGTGCACTGGTCCCAAACTCACAATGCTCAGACCGCCACCAGGCGCACAGAATACCGGATCGGCAGCAACGGATGGGGCGCCCAACATTATAATAATAATCTTTATTAGTGTCACAAGTAGGCTTACATTAACTCTGCAATGAAGTTACTGTGAGAATCCCCCAGTTGCCACATTCCGGAGCCTGTCCGGGTCACAGAGGGAGAATTCAGAATGTCCAATTCACCCAACAGCACGTCTTTCGGGACTTGTGGGGGGAAACCGGAGCACCCGGAGGGAACCCACCCAGACACGGGGAGAACGTGCAGACTCCGCACAGACAGTGGCCCAAGCCGGGAATCGAACCTGGGACCCTGGAGCTGTGAAGCAACAGTGCCGACCACTGTGCCACCATGCCGGCCTACCACAACAGTGCCCTCCAACATGTCCCCTTACACGCCACAGCTTCCATCCATTCCCACACTGACCCCTCCTCCACTGCCCATTTCCAAACCATTGCAATACTCGCCACCCAGTAATTGCTCATCAAACACAGCAACGACCCCTCTCCACAAACACACTCCTCGCCCGCGTGGTCTTCTCCACCCACACGAACCCCAAATTTACCCCATTCACCTTCCTAAAAAAAAAAGGACTTGGGAACAAAGATGGGGAAGTTCTGGATCACGAACCTGGGCGGCACTTCATTTTAACCGTCTGCACGCACCCAGCCAGTGACAGCGGCAACACATCCCACCTCCTTAAAGTCCGCCTTCAATTCCTCCACCAATCCTGCCCAAATTCAATTCATGCCCTGCCCAGTTCTGCGCCACCTGCATCCAAAGATAGCGAAAACTCGCCCCCATCACCCGGAACGGCCGTTCCCCTCGCCTCCTCCTGCCCGCCAGCATTAATCGGGAACACCTCACTTTTCCCCCATGTTCAATTTATACCCCGGAAAACAGCCAAATTGCCTCAGGGTCTCCATGATCCTAACAAAGGTGCCTGTCAGGTCAGAAATGTATTACAGAAGATCGTCCGCATACAACGAGACTCGCCCGCTCAATCCCTCTCCAATCCCCTCAACGCCCAAAGTACCATTATCAACGGCTCTTTGCCAGAGAGTAAAGAAACGGGGAGAACTAGTACCCCTGCCTTGTCACCTGATTCAGCCCAAGTACCCCAAACCCACCCTATTCGTCCGGATACTAACCATTGGCACCCTACAAAGCAGCCAAACGCAATCGACAAAACCCCCGGCCAAACCCAAACCGACCCAGCACCTCCAACAAATACGCCCGCCCCACCTGATCCAAAGCCTTCTCCGCTTCCAACGCCACCACCGCTTCTGCCTCTCCCAGGGGATCACAATGACATTAAGCAGCCGACATACAACTGCCGCCCCTTGACACACCCCGTCTGGTCCCCCCCCCCCCCCCCCAGCCGGCATACAGTTCTCTCACCGCAACGCCAACAACATCGCATCCAGGTTCAGCAGCGAAATCGGGCGGTACGGCCCACACTGCTCGGGTCCTTATCTTCCTTTTAAGATCAGCGAAATGGACACCTGCGGCAACGTGGGGAGGGAGCCTCCCCCCTCGCCTCACGCACCCCCAGCAGAGGCCCTCAGCTCCGCACCAAGCATCTTGTAACACTCGGCTGCGAAGGGTGGCGCAGTGGTCAGCACTTGTGGAAACAAAAAGTCAGGCTCTTCAAGATTTGCTGAAGGTCATTTATTAAGGACACAAAATCGTGGAGGGGGGCTGAGATGGTCAGAGGCCATGCCAGAATGCCCTGTATCACAGTATACGAGCACATATTTATACCATCAAGTAAACAACCTTGAGGACAAAAGCTCGGCTTAGATAAGAGACTGTTGGGGCAGCAGGGTAGCATGGTGGGGGGCAGCAGGGTAGCATGGTGGTTAGCATAAATGCTTCACAGCTCCTGGGTCCCAGGTTCGATTCCCGGCTGGGTCACTGTGTGGAGTCTGCACGTCCTCCCCCTGTGTGCGTGGGTTTCCTCTGGGTGCTCCGGTTTCCTCCCACAGTCCAAAGATGTGCGGGTTAGGTGGATTGGCCATGCTAAATTGCCCGTAGTGTCCTAATAAAAGTAAGGTTAAGGGGGGGGGTTGTTGGGTTACAGGTATAGGGTGGATACGTGGGTTTGAGTAGGGTGATCATTGCTCGGCACAACATTGAGGGCCGAATGACCTGTTCTGTGCTGTACTGTTCTATGTTCTATGTTCTAAAACAAGTGTGGTGATAACCACTGTAGATATGTGTACTTGCAGTAGGGGGATGTATGCCTGTACCTGTAATACAGGTTCCTCCGGTAAGCCCCTGCCGGCTAGCTCCGCCCACAGGGAGCTTGTGTATAAATATGCATGTGAGTCACTCAGACCCTAGTCTTCAGTTGCAGCTGGAGGAATAGCATCACACAGCAATAAAGCCTCGATTGAACTTGTCTCTCGTCTTTGAGTGCAATTGTTAGTGCCACAATTTATTGCTTGTGTGATTTTCCATACACCATGGACATCAGAATCAAGCCTGACCGTCTGCAGCTGGATCCGCAATCTCCTCATACCAGAAAAGACTTTGTTCACTGGCTTGCAGTTTTCGAGGCCTACATCTCTTCAGCGGACCCCTCCCCCGACGGAGGCTCAGAAAAAGCAACTCCTGTACTCGAGACTTAGCTCCAGTGTCTTTCCGCTAATTCGAGATGCGACCGACGACACCAGAGCTATGGAACTGCTCATGGAGAACTATGCACAGTTGACGAACACCCTGTTTGCGAGGCATCAACTGTCTACTCGCGTCCAGCAGCCGGGTGAGTCGATTGAGGACTTCTGGAGGGCCCTTATCCCTCTGGTACGAGACTGCGACTGCCGGGCCCTCACAGACACGGAACATTCTGATTTACTCATGCGCGATGCCTTTGTTACAGGCATTGCTTCGGACCCCATCCGGCAACGACTGCTGGAAGGGGCCGCCCTCGACCTCGCGGCCACAAAGACTCTGGCGCTTTCCATGACGGCCGCCTCCCGTAGTGCACGATCATACTCCGCTATCCGCTCGGCCCACCCGTCCTACCCCTCGTGGACCCCACAAACGGCCCCCCAGGTCCACCCGTCCTACCCCTCGTGGACCCGGCAAACGGCCCCCCGGGCCCACCCATCCTACCCCTCATGGACCTCGCAACCGGCCCCCCCCAGCAGCCGCCCCCGCGCACTACGCCTGCGCTGCGTGCCGCACCGCGCTCCTTGGGGGTCCCCACTGTTACTTCTGCGGTCAGCAGAAGCACCCTCGCCAGCGCTGCCCGGCCCGCACCGCGACCTGCAAAGTCTCGTACCAGAGGTATAAGTGGCAAGAAAGGCCGCTTTGCAGCGGTGTGTCAGTCTTGGATGGTTGCCACTATCGCGCCCCCGTTCCCCTCTCCTCAGCTGATCGCACAGTAGGCCCTGCCGTCCGCTTCTCCCGACCCCACGTGCGATCAGTGGACGCCGCCATGTGCATTCCATGGGTGCCGCCATTTTGTCCGCCGCCATCTTCTCCATCTTCTCCCACACAGGTACTCCAGATGCCGCCATTTTGTCCTCCCCTGGGACGGGACACGGGTCGCTACCGCTCCTCGTCGGACTCATCTGACTTGACTGCCGATCGCCCGCTACTTGCCTCCGTTACGCTTGACCAGTCGCGTCCTCGCAACCTGGCACCCTCTTCCACATTGGTGCTGGTCAACGGCCACGTGACCTCCTGCCTCATCGACTCCGGGAGCACCGAGAGCTTCGTTCACCCGGACACGGTAAGGCGCTATTCCCTTGCGGTCCATCCCGCCAACCGGCAGATCTCTCTCACCTCCGGGTCCCACTCTGTCCCAATCCGGGGTTTCTGCCTGGTTAAACTTACTGTACGTGGAATTCGACCGTTTCCGTCTGTACATTCTCCCCAACCTCTGCGCTTCACTCTTACTAGGCCTGGATTTCCAGTGCAATCTCCAGAGCCTCACCCTCAAATTCGGCGGACCCCCACTTCCCCTCACCGTTTGCGGCCTCACGACCCTCAAGGTCGAGCCCCCCTCACTCTTTGCCAATCTGACCGCAGATTGCAAGCCCGTTGCCACCAGGAGCAGACGGTACAGCACCCAGGACAAGGCCTTCATCAGGTCCGAAGTCCAGCGGCTGCTTCGGGAGGGTATCATCGAGGCCAGCAACAGCCCCTGGAGAGCCCAAGTGGTAGTGGTTAAGACCAGGGAGAAGCACAGGATGGTCGTGGACTACAGCCAGACCATCAACCGGTACACGCAGCTCAACGCGTACCCCCTCCCCCGCATTTCTGATATGGTCAATCAGATTGCACAGTACCGGGTCTTCTCTACTATTGACCTGAAATCGGCCTACCACCAGCTCCCCATCCATAAATCGGACCGTCCCTACACTGCCTTCGAGGCAGACGGTCGTCTGTACCAATTTCTTAGGGTTCCCTTCGGCATCACGAATGGAGTCTCGGTATTTCAGCGAGAAATGGACCGAATGGTTGACCGGTACGGACTGCAGGCCACCTTCCCGTACCTCGACAATGTCACCATCTGCAGCCATGACCAGCAGGACCATGATGCCAACCTTTATAAATTCCTCCACACCACATCTCTCCTTAATCTCACGTACAACAAGGAGAAGTGCGTGTTCCGCACAGACCGCTTAGCCATCCTCGGCTAGGTAGTCCAAAACGGACTACTGGGGCCCGATCCCGACCGCATGCGCCCCCTCATGGAGCTTCCACTCCCCACTGCCCCAAGGCCCTCAAACGCTGCCTTGGGTTCTTTTCTTATTACGCCCAGTGGGTCCCACAATACGCGGACAAGGCCCGCCCACTTATCCAGTCCACACATTTTCCCCTCTCGGCCAAGGCACAACAGGCCTTCGCCCGCATTCGATCTGACATAGCCAAGGCCGGGATGCACGCCGTAGACGAGACTCTGCCTTTCCAAGTAGAAAGCGATGCTTCAGATGTCGCACTTGCCGCCACGCTGAATCAGGCAGGCAGACCCGTGGCATTCTTTTCACGCACCCTCCACGCCTCCGAAATTCGACATTTCTCTGTTGAAAAGGAGGCCCAGGCAATCGTTGAAGCAGTGCGGCACTGGAGGCATTACCTGGCCGGCAGGAGATTCACTCTCCTCACTGACCAACGGTCGGTAGCCTTCATGTTCAACAACACGCAGCGGGGCAAGATCAAGAATGACAAAATCTTGCGGTGGAGAATTGAGCTCTCCACCTTTACGAGATCTTGTATCGCCCCGGCAAGCTCAACGAGCCCCCAGACGCCCTCTCCCGAGGTACATGTGCCAGCGCACAAGTGAACCAGCTCCGTGCCTTGCACGAGAGCCTTTGCCATCTGGGGGTCACTCGCTTGTACCATCTAATCAAAGCTCGCAATCTGCCCTACTCCGTCGAGGAAGTACGGACAGTCACCAGAGACTGCCAGGTCTGTGCCGAGTGCAAGCCGCACTTCTACCGGCCAGATCGCGCGCGCCTGGTGAAAGCGTCCCGCCCCTTTGAACGCCTCAGCGTGGACTTCAAAGGGCCCCCTCCCCTCCACCGACCGCAACACCTACATCCTTAGTGTGGTCGATGAATTCTCTAGGTTCCCCTTCGCCATCCCATGCCCTGATATGACGTCTGCCACCGTCATCAAGGCCCTGGATTCCATTTTTGCCCTGTTTGGTTTCCCCGACTACACAGTGACAGTGGATCCTCATTCATGAGCGATGAGCTGTGTCAATTCCTGCTCAGCAGGGGTATCGCCTCCAGCAGGACGACCAGCTACAACCCCCGGGGAAACGGGCAGGGCCGTCCAGCTGGCCCTACGGTCCAGGAACCTCCCAGCCACTCGCTGGCAGCAGGTCCTCCCTGACGCGCTACATTCCATTTGGTCACTACTGTGCACCACAACTAACAGTACACCCCATGAACGTGTTTTTGCCTTCCCTAGGAAGTCTACATCCGGGGTGTCGCTCCCGACATGGCTCACGACTCCGGGCCCAGTCCTTCTCCGTAGGCATGTCCGGCACCACAAGGCGGAACCCCTGGTGGACAAAGTACGCCTTCTCCACGCCAACCCTCAGTATGCCCTACGTGGAGTTCCCCGACGGCCGCCAGGACACAGTCTCGCTCCGGGACCTGGCTCCCTCAGGTGCCGATCCCATGCCCACGCCCCTTTTTCCCCCCGCGCCACCCTATTCGTCCCCACCAGGTCCATCCCTCGTCCCCCTGCCCACACTGGAGGACACGGAAGATTTTGGCTTGCTCTCGGAGTCATCCCGCCAGCACCAACACCGCCAGCACCTGCACCATTGTTGCCATCACCGCCTGGGCCGACGTCGCCACCACAGCTACGCCGATCACAGCAGAACGTTCGACCGCCGATTCGGTTCAACCTGTAACCTGCTAACCGATGGACTCTTGATTTTCCATGTTGGACCCTCTTGTAAATATATCACCCTTTGTATCATAGTTACACGTCACCCCCGCCGGACTCATTTTTACAGGGGGTGAATGTGGTGATAATCACTGTAGATATGCATAATTGCAGTAGGGGGATGTATGGCTGTACCTGTAATACAGGTTCCTCCGGTAAGCCCCTGCCGGCTAGCTCCGCCCACAGGGAGCTTGTGTATAAATATGCCTGTGAGTCACTCAGACCCTAGTCTACAGTTGCAGCCGGAGGAATAGCATCGCGCAGCAATAAAGCCTCGATTGAACTTGTCTCTCGCCTTTGAGTGCAATTGTTAGCGCCACAACAAGCTGCCTCAGCCATCTTTTGAAAACACCTTGGGGTGTTCTGTGTCCTGTCTCAGCAAAATATAAAACATACTGTCAGCAAAACGCTGCACAGCTGCATCATTGCTTACATTATACAACCTTCCAAAGGTCTATACAGAATTAAAGTAAAATATGGCTAAATATCCATCATGCTTTGCCAAGTGCCTATTCTTGTATAATCAAGCAGCTAGATAAAAATGAATACCCTCAGGTGGGCAACTAATTCACACCCTAAGTTCCCTTCCCTTCCCTTGGGTTCGATCCCGGCTCTGGGTCACTGTCTTGAGTGGAGTTTGCACGTTCTCTCTCCGTGTCTGCGTGGGTCTCACTCCCCACAACTCAAAGATGTGCAGGCTAGGTGGATTGGCCACCTCTGATCCACCTTCAAAATCTCATCCACAAGCCTCACTCCTCTCATTCCACCCGCTCCCTATGCACCGGAATCGAGGTTAATTTGCCCCTGTCGGCCGCCTTAAGTGCCCCCCATCACTCCCCCGCGTCATTCGGTCCACGTAACCTCGGATGACTGACCTCACCTTCTCGCGCACCCCGTCGTCTGCCAACCGGCCCACATCCGACCTCCACTGCGGCCGCTGGGCTTCTTCCTGAACCACCCACCGATCTTCCCTCACACCAACCTCATAAAGTCCACATCGTCCCAATACGGGACGTAGACATTCAGCAGGACCACAAATATCCTCTCCAGCTTCGCACTAACCTGCCCCCCCCCCCCCCAGGTCGGTTACAATACTGCCAACCGTGAAGGCCACTTTCTTGTTGACCAGCACCGCCCTGTCCAACCCCGAGTTCAACACCTGCCCCACCCACCCCTTCCTCAGCCACGTCAGATGTCCCAGCTTCCGCCGTGCCTCCTTCAAGCCCCTCAAGTGTGTGAAAACACCTGACTGTTTGACTGGCCCATTTAACCTCCATAGAATCAGCTTGGTCAGGGGTAGGGGCTCCCCACCCCTGCCGATCAGCCACATCCCTTTGTAAGCCAGCTTCCCGCCCCCGGTCTGCGTCTCGCACTTTACCAAGCCCGCCCAGGATGTCCGCCATCCTCCCTGCCTGATCAACCACACCCATGTCAACATCCCTCCTCCCATCTCCCCATTACCAAACAAAAAAAAACCCCCACTCCCTTCTGGCAAACCCCCCAATTTCACTCCCGTTAACTCACCCAACCAGCTAGCATGCTGGCCCGCACCCAATTGCCTCTGACTAACGGGGGGCTTTAAACTAGAATGGCAGGTGGGTGGGTACCGGAGCAATAGGTCAGAAGGTGAAAAAGTTGAGGGGGAACAGGGCCAGTATGGCTCTGAGGAAGAGCAGACAGGGAGATGTTGCTGAAAACAGCGGGACTGGTGGCCTGAAGTGCATATGATTTAATGCAAGAAGTATAACAGGTAAGGCAGATGAACTCAGAGCTTGGATTAGTACTTGGAACTATGATGTTGTTGCCATGACAGAGACCTGGTTGAGGGAAGGACAGGATTGGCAGCTAAACGTTCCAGGATTTAGATGTTTCAGGCGGGATAGAGGGGGGATGTAAAAGGGGTGGCGGAGTTTTGCTACTGGTTAGGGAGAATATCACAGGGAGTGTACTCAATAGGGAGAATGTACTGCGGGAGAACACCTCAGAGGGCAACGAGGCTATATGGGTAGAGATCAGGAATAAGAAGGGTGCAGTCACAATGTTGGGGGTTTACTACAGGCCTCCCGACAGCCAGCGGGAGATAGAGGAGCAGATAGGTAGACAGATTTTGGAAAGGAGTAAAAGCAACAGGGTTGTTGTGATGGGTGACTTTAACTTCCCCAATATTGACTGGGACTCGGGGCTTGGACAGGGCAGAGTTTGTAAGGAGCATCCAGGAGGGCTTCTTAAAACAATATGTAGATGGTCCAACTAGGGAAGGGGCTGTACTGGACCTGGTATTGGGGAATGAGCCCGGCCAGGCGGTAGAAGTTTCGGGAACGGTGACCACAATTCAATAAGTTTTAAAGTGCTGGTGGGCAAGGATAAGAGTGGTCTTCGGGTGAATGTGCTAAATTGGGAGAAGGCTAATTATAACAATATTCGGCGGGAACTGAAGAACCTAAATTGGGAGCGGATGTTTGAGGGTGAATCAACATCTGACATGTGGGAGGCTTTCAAATGTCAGTTGACAGGAATTCAGGACAGGCATGTTCCTGTGATGAAGAAGGATAAATATAGCAAATTTCAGGAACCTTGGATAACATAGATCATAGAATTTACAGTGCAGAAGGAGGCCATTCGGCCCATCGAGTCTGCACCGGGTTTTGGAAAGAGCGCCCTCCCCAAGCCCCTCCCCCCCTATCCCAATAACCCAGTAACCCCACCCAACACGAAGGGCAATTTTGGACACTAAGGGCAATTTAGCATGGCCAATGCACCTAATCTGCACATCTTTGGACTGTGGGAGGAAACCGGAGCACCCGGAGGAAACCCACGCACACACGGGGAGAATGTGCAGACTCCGCACAGACAGTGACCCAAGCCGGGAATCGAACCTAGGACCCTAGAGCTGTGAAGCAATTGTGCTATCCACAATGCTGCCTATGCTATGAGAGATATTGTAGGCCTTGCCAAAAAGAAAAAGGAGGCATTTGTCAGGGCTAGAAGGCTGGGAACAGACAAAGCTTGTGTGGAATATAAGGAAAGTAGGAAAGAACTTAAGCAAGGAGTCAGGAGGGCTAAAAGGGGTTACAAAAAGTAATTGGCAAGTAGGGTTAAGGAAAATCCCAAGGCTTTTTACATATACGTAAAGCCCTTACATATAGCCAGGGAAAGGGTTGGCCCACTGAAGGACAGGGGAGGGAATCTATGTGGAACCAGAGGAAATGGGCGAGGTACTAAATGAATACTTTGCATCAGTATTCACCAAAGAGAAGGAATTGGTGGATGTTGAGTCTGGAGAAGGGTGTGTAGATAGCCTGGGTCACATTGAGATCCAAAAAAACGAGGTGTTGGGCGTCTTGAAATATACCAAGGTGGTAAGTCCTCAGAGCATGATGGGATCTACCCCAGAATACTGAAGGAGGCAAGAGAGCAAATTACTGAGGCCTTGACAGAAATCTTTGGATCCTCAGTGTATTCAGGTGATGTTCCGGAGGACTGCAGAATAGAGAGGACTGTGAGGTAACATATTTTGGAAGGTCTAATACAGGTAGGGAATATACAGTGAATGGCAGAACCCTCAAGAGTATTAACAGTCAAGAGAGATAGAACATAGAACAGTACAGCACAGAACAGGCCCTTCGGCCCTCGATGTTGTGCCGAGCAATGATCACCCTACTTAAACCCACGTAACCCGTATACCCGTAACCCAACAATCCCCCCATTAACCTTACACTACGGGCAATTTAGCATGGCCAATCCACCTAACCCGCACATCTTTGGACATAGAGATCTTGGTGTACAGGTCCACAGGTCACTGAAAGGGGCAACACAGGTGGAGAAGGTAGTCAAGAAGGCATACGGCATGCTTGCCTTCATTGGCCGGGATATTGAGTATAAGAATTGGCAAGTCACGTTGCAGCTGTATAGAACCTTAGTTAGGCCACATTTGGAGTGTTCAATTCTGGTTGCCACACTACCAGAAGGATGTGGAGGCTTTAGAGAGGGTGCAGAAGAGATTTACCAGGATGTTGCCTGGTATGGAGGGCATTAGCTATGAGGAGAGGTTGAATAAACTCGGTTTGTTCTCACTGGAACGATGGAGGTTGAGGGGTGACCTCATAGAGGTCTACAAAATTATGAGGGGCATAGACAGAGTGGATAGTCAGAGGCTTTTCCCCAGGGTAGAGGGGTCAAATACTAGGGGGCATAGGTTTAAGGTGCGAGGGGCAAGTTTTAGAGGCGATGTACGAGGCAAGTTTTTTACACAGAGGGTAGTGGGTGCCTGGAACTCGCTGCCGGAGGAGGTGGTGGAAGCAGGGACGATAGTGACATTTAAGGGACATCTAGGGGCTGTTTAGCACAGGGCTAAATCGTTGGCTTTGAAAGCAGGCTAGCAGCACGGTTCAATTCCCGTACCAGCCTCCCCGAACAGGCGCCGGAATGTGGGGTCCAGGGGCTTTTCACAGTAACTTCATTTGAAGCCTACTCGTGACAATAAGCGATTTTCATTTCATGTCATTCATTTCATCTTGACAAATACATGAAGGGATGGGAAGTTTAGATGGGCAGCATGGTTGGCGCAGGCTTGGCAGGCAAAAGGGCCTGTTCCTATGCTGTATTTTTGTTTGTTCTAACCCTCACCCCCCCCCCCCCCCCCAATCTGCCCCTCAATCCTCATCCCTCCAAACAACGCACATACAAGGAAAACCAAAAGACACCCTCACCACTCCTCCCGTCGTGACCTTCGCCAATCCGCATTTTATACAAAACATCACTCCAAAGTTTAATGTCCTCATACGTCTCCCAGTCCCTCCCTTTACCTCCTCCGGCGAGTCAAAATAAAACTCTTCCTTCTGGTGGGTAACCCACAAACAGAACTCCAAACGTCAACCCCTTCTTGTAGAGGGTGGCCTTGATCTGATTGTCCCCGGCCCTCTGCTTGGCCAACTCCGCTCCCAGGTCCTGATAAGATAGGCAACTCGTTCTCCTCCCAAGTGCACCTCTTGGTCAGACTCGCCCACTTCAAGATCTTCTTGTCAAGGAACAGATGCAGCCTCACCACTACCTCGACGGCGCCCCCACCTGCAGCCTCCTCCTCAGCACCCTATGCACTCGAAGCACCCTGAGAGAAAGGTCTAAGACCCCCATCCCCCCATCAGCTTCTCCAGCATGCTCACCGTATGATTCCCAGCCTCTGACCTGACCTGTTAGCCACAGTATTAATATGGCTAGTCCAGTTTCCAATCAACACCCTGGGGGCTACCATTGATCAGAAACTGAACTGGACCCAGCCACATTAATACTGCGGCTACCAGAGTAGGTCAGAGGCTGGGAATCCTGCGGCGAGTAACTCACCTCCTGACTCCCCCCAAAGCCTGTCCACCATCTACAAGGCACAAGTCAGGAATGTGATGGGATATTCTCCACTTGCCTGGATGATTGCGGCTCCGACAACACTCGAGAAGCTCAACACCATCCAGGACAAAGCAGCCCCGCTTTGATCGGCACCCCATCCACAAACATTCACTCCCTCCACCACCGACGCACAGCGGCAGCAGTGTGTGTACCATCTACAAGATGCACCGCAGCCACTCACCAAGGCTCCTTCGACAGCACCTTCCAAACCCACCACCTCTACCATCTAGAAGGACAAGGGGGCAGCAGACACATGGGGAACTCCACCACCTGCAAGTTCCCCCCCTCCGAGCCCCACACTCACCATCCTGACTGGGAAATATATCGGCCGTTCCTTCACTGTCGCTGGGTCACAATCCTGGCCCTCCCTCCCTGACAGCACTGTGGGAGTGAGTGAGGAGGGAGGGTAAGTGTGGAGGGAGTGAGTGAGGAGGGAGGGAGTGAGGAGGGAGTGAGTGAGAAGGGAGGAAGTCAGTGAGAGGGCAGGGAGTGAGTAAGAGGAAGGGAGTGAGTGAGGAGGAAGGGAGGGAAGGAGGGAGTGAGTGAGGAGGGAGGGAGTGAGGAGAGAGGGAGTGAGTGAGGAGGAAGGGAGTGAGGAGGCAGGAAGGGGAGTGACTGAGGAGGGAGGGAGTGTGTGAGGAGGCAGGAAGGGAGTGAGTGAGGAGGCAGGAAGTGAGTGAGTGAGGAGGGAGGAAGTGAGTGAGGAGGCAGGAAGGGAGTGAGTGAGGAGGGAGGGAGTGAATGAGGAGGCAGGAAGGGAGTGAGTGAGGAGGGAGGGAGTGAGTGAGGAGGGAGGGAGTCAGTGGGGAGGGAGTGAGGAGGAAGGGAGTGAGTGTGGAGGGAGTGAGTGAGTGAGGGAGTAGGGAGGGAGGGAGTGAGTGAGGGGGGAGGTAGTGAGAGGAGGGAGTGAGTGAGGAGGGAGGGAGTGAGTGAGGAGGGAGGGAGTGTGAGGAGGCAAGAAATCAGTGAGTGAGGAGGCAGGAAGTGAGTGAGGAGGGAGGGAGTGAGTGAGGAGGCAGGAAAGGAGCGAGAGGAGAGAGGGAGTGAGTGAGGAGGGAGGGAGTGAGTGAGGAGGCAGGAAGGGAGTGAGAGGAGGGAGGGAGTGAGTGAGGAGGGGAGGGAGTTAGTGAGGAGGCAGGAAGGGAGTGAGTGAGGAGGGAGGGAGTGAATGAGGAGGCAGGAAGGGAGTGAGTGAGGAGGGAGGGAGTGAGTGAGGAGGGAGGAAGGGAGTGAGTGAGGAGGCAGGAAGGGAGTGAGTGAGGAGGGAGGGAGTCAGTGGGGAGAGAGGGAGGGAGTGAGGAGGAAGGGAGTGAGTGTGGAGGGAGGTAGTGAGTGAGGAGGGAGTGAGTGAGGAGGGGAGGGAGTGAGTGAGGAGGGAGGGAGTGAGAAGCGAGGGAGTGAGTAGGGAGGGAGGGAGTGAGTGAGGAGGGAGGTAGTGAGTGAAGAGGGAGTGAGTGAGGAGGGAGGGAGTGAGTGAGGAGGGAGTGAGGAGGGAGGGAGTGAGTAGGGAGGGAGGGAGTGAGTGAGGAGGGAGGGAGTGTGTGAGGAGGCAGGAAGGGAGTGAGTGAGGGAGGGAGTGAGTGAGGAGGCAGGAAGGGAGTGAGAGGAGGGAGGGAGTGAGTGAGGAGGGGAGGGAGTGAGTGAGGAGGGAGGGGAGTGAGTGAGGAGGGAGGGAGTGAGTGACAGGAGGAAGGGAGTGAGTGAGGAGGCAGGAAGGGAGTGAGTGAGGAGGGAGGGAGTGAGTGAGGAGGGAGGGAGTCAGTGGGGAGGGAGTGAGGAGGAAGGGAGTGAGTGTGGAGGGAGTGAGTGAGTGAGGGAGTAGGGAGGGAGGGAGTGAGTGAGGAGGGAGGTAGTGAGTGAGGAGGGAGTGAGTGAGGAGGGAGGGAGTGAGTGAGGAGGGAGGGAGTGTGAGGAGGCAAG
Organism: Scyliorhinus canicula; assembly: GCF_902713615.1. Lineage (NCBI taxonomy): Eukaryota > Metazoa > Chordata > Chondrichthyes > Carcharhiniformes > Scyliorhinidae > Scyliorhinus > Scyliorhinus canicula. The sequence continues at coordinate 129,715,046 of NC_052162.1, read as the reverse complement.
AAGGGAGTGAGTGAGGAGGCAGGAAGTGAGTGAGGAGGGAGGGAGTGAGTGAGGAGGCAGGAAAGGAGCGAGAGGAGGGAGGGAGTGAGTGAGGAGGGAGGGGAGTGAGTGAGGAGGCAGGAAGGGAGTGAGAGGAGGGAGGGAGTGAGTGAGGAGGGAGGTAGTGAGTGAGGAGGGAGTGAGTGAGGAGGGAGGGAGTGAGTGAGGAGGGAGGGAGTGTGAGGAGGCAAGAAGGGAGTGAGTGAGGAGGCAGGAAGTGAGTGAGGGGGGAGGGAGTGAGTGAGGAGGCAGGAAAGGAGCGAGAGGAGGGAGGGAGTGAGTGAGGAGGGAGGGAGTGAGTGAGGAGGCAGGAAGGGAGTGAGAGGAGGGAGGGAGTGAGTGAGGAGGGGAGGGAGTTAGTGAGGAGGCAGGAAGGGAGTGAGTGAGGAGGGAGGGAGTGAATGAGGAGGCAGGAAGGGAGTGAGTGAGGAGGGAGGGAGTGAGCGAGGAGGGAGGAAGGGAGTGAGTGAGGAGGCAGGAAGGGAGTGAGTGAGGAGGGAGGGAGTCAGTGGGGGAGAGAGGGAGGGAGTGAGGAGGAAGGGAGTGAGTGTGGAGGGAGGTAGTGAGTGAGGAGGGAGTGAGTGAGGAGGGAGGGAGGTGAGTGAGGAGGGAGGGAGTGAGGAGGGAGTGAGTAGGGAGGGAGGGAGTGAGTGAGGAGGGAGGTAGTGAGTGAAGAGGGAGTGAGTGAGGAGGGAGGGAGTGAGTGAGGAGGGAGGGAGTGAGTAGGGAGGGAGGGAGTGAGTGAGGAGGGAGGGAGTGTGTGAGGAGGCAGGAAGGGAGTGAGTGAGGGAGGGAGTGAGTGAGGAGGCAGGAAGGGAGTGAGTGAGGAGGGAGGGAGTGAGTGAGGAGGGAGGGAGTCAGTGGGGAGGGAGTGAGGAGGAAGGGAGTGAGTGTGGAGGGAGTGAGTGAGTGAGGGAGTAGGGAGGGAGGGAGTGAGTGAGGAGGGAGGTAGTGAGTGAGGAGGGAGTGAGTGAGGAGGGAGGGAGTGAGTGAGGAGGGAGGGAGTGTGAGGAGGCAAGAAGGGAGTGAGTGAGGAGGCAGGAAGTGAGTGAGGAGGGAGGGAGTGAGTGAGGAGGCAGGAAAGGAGCGAGAGGAGGGAGAGAGTGAGTGAGGAGGGAGGGAGTGAGTGAGGAGGCAGGAAGGGAGTGAGAGGAGGGAGGGAGTGAGTGAGGAGGGAGGTAGTGAGTGAGGAGGGAGTGAGTGAGGAGGGAGGGAGTGAGTGAGGAGGGAGGGAGTGTGAGGAGGCAAGAAGGGAGTGAGTGAGGAGGCAGGAAGTGAGTGAGGAGGGAGGGAGTGAGTGAGGAGGCAGGAAAGGAGCGAGAGGAGGGAGGGAGTGAGTGAGGAGGGAGGGAGTGAGTGAGGAGGCAGGAAGGGAGTGAGAGGAGGGAGGGAGTGAGTGAGGAGGGGAGGGAGTTAGTGAGGAGGCAGGAAGGGAGTGAGTGAGGAGGGAGGGAGTGAATGAGGAGGCAGGAAGGGAGTGAGTGAGGAGGGAGGGAGTGAGCGAGGAGGGAGGAAGGGAGTGAGTGAGGAGGCAGGAAGGGAGTGAGTGAGGAGGGAGGGAGTCAGTGGGGAGAGAGGGAGGGAGTGAGGAGGAAGGGAGTGAGTGTGGAGGGAGGTAGTGAGTGAGGAGGGAGTGAGTGAGGAGGGAGGGAGTGAGTGAGGAGGGAGGGAGTGAGGAGGGAGTGAGTAGGGAGGGAGGGAGTGAGTGAGGAGGGAGGTAGTGAGTGAAGAGGGAGTGAGTGAGGAGGGAGGGAGTGAGTGAGGAGGGAGGGAGTGAGGAGGGAGGGAGTGAGTAGGGAGGGAGGGAGTGAGTGAGGAGGGAGGGAGTGTGTGAGGAGGCAGGAAGGGAGTGAGTGAGGGAGGGAGTGAGTGAGGAGGCAGGAAGGGAGTGAGAGGAGGGAGGGAGTGAGTGAGGAGGGAGGGGAGTGATGGAGGAGGGAGGGAGTGAGTGAGGAGGCAGGAAGGGAGTGAGGAGACAGGAAGAGAGCGAGAGGAGGGAGGAAGGGAGTGAGGAGGCAGGAAGGGAGTGAGAGGAGGGAGGGGAGTGAGTGAGGAGGGAGGCAGTGAGTGAGGAGGCAGGAAGGGAGTGAGAGGAGGGAGGGGAGTGAGTGAGGAGGGAGGGAGTGAGGAGGCAGGAAGGGAGTGAGAGGGAAGGGGTGAGTGAGGAGGGAGGGAGTGAGGGAGGCAGGGAGTGTGAGTGAGGAGGCAGGGAGTGAGTGAGGAGGCAGGGAGTGAGTGAGGGGAGGGAGTGAGTGAGGAGGGAGGCAGGGAGTGAGTGAGGAGGCAGGGAGTGAGTGAGTGAGGAGGCAGGAAGGGAGTGAGTGAGGAGGCAGGAAGGGAGTGAGAGGAGTGAGGGAGTGAGTGAGGAGGGAGGGAGTGAGGAGGCAGGGATTGACTGAGTGAGGAGGGAGTGAGTGAGGAGGCAGGAAGGGAGTGAGAGGAGTGAGGGAGTGAGTGAGGAGGGAGGGAGTGAGGAGGCAGGGAGGGAGTGAGAGGAGTGAGGGAGTGAGTGAGGAGGGAGGGAGTGAGGAGGCAGGGAGGGAGTGAGAGGAGGGAGGGAGGAGGCAGGAAGGGAGTGAGTGAGGAGGGAGGAGTGAGTGAGGAGGTAGGAAGGGAGTGAGTGAGGAGGCAGGAAGGGAGTGAGTGTGGAGGGAGGGAGTGAGTGAGGAGGTAGGAAGGGAGTGAGTGAGGAGGCAGGAAGGGAGTGAGTGTGGAGGCAGGGAGGGAGTGAGTGAGGAGGGAGGGAGTGAGTGAGGAGGCAGGAAGGGAGTGAGTGAGGAGGGAGGGAGTGAGTGAGGAGGGAGGGAGTGAGGAGGCAGGGAGGGAGTGAGAGGAGTGAGGGAGTGAGTGAGGAGGGAGGGAGTGAGGAGGCAGGGAGGGAGTGAGAGGAGGGAGGGAGGAGGCAGGAAGGGAGTGAGTGAGGAGGGAGGGAGTGAGTGAGGAGGTAGGAAGGGAGTGAGTGAGGAGGCAGGAAGGGAGTGAGTGTGGAGGGAGGGAGTGAGTGAGGAGGCAGGAAGGGAGTGAGGAGGCAGGAAGGGTGTGAGGAGGCAGGGAGGGAGTGAGGAGGGAGGGAGGGAGTGAGGAGGCAGGAAGGGAGTGAGGAGGCAGGAAGGGAGTGAGGAGGCAGGAAGGGAGCGAGTGAGGAGGGAGGGAGGGAGTGAGTGAGGAGGCAGGAAGGGAGTGAGTGAGGAGGCAGGAAGGGAGTGAGGAGGCAGGAAGGGAGTGAGTGAGGAGGGAGGGAGTGTGGAGACAGGAAGGGAGTGAGTGAGGAGGGAGGGAGTGAGTGAGGAGGGAGGGAGTGAGAGGAGGAGGAAGGGAGTGAGGAGGCAGGAAGGGAGTGAGTGAGGAGGGAGGGAGGGAGTGAGTGAGGAGGCAGGAAGGGAGTGAGTGAGGAGGCAGGAAGGGAGTGAGTGAGGAGGGAGGGAGGGAGTGAGTGAGGAGGCAGGAAGGGGTGGGAGGCAGGAAGGGAGTGAGGAGGCAGGAAGGGAGCGAGTGAGGAGGGAGGGAGGGAGTGAGTGAGGAGGCAGGAAGGGAGTGAGGAGGGAGGAAGGGAGTGAGAGGAGGGAGGCAGTGTGTGAGGAGGCAGGGAGGGAGTGAGAGGAGGGAGGGAGTGAGGAGGCAGGAAGGGAGTGAAGAGGCAGGAAGGGAGTGAGGAGGGCAGGAAGGGAGGGAGTGAGGAGGGAGGAAGGGAGTGAGGAGGCAGGAAGGTAGTGAGGAGGGAGGAAGGAGGGAGTGAGGAGGCAGGAAGGGAGCGAGTGAGGAGGGAGGGAGGGAGTGAGTGAGGAGGCAGGAAGGGAGTGAGTGAGGAGGCAGGAAGGGAGTGAGGAGGCAGGAAGGGAGTGAGTGAGGAGGGAGGGAGTGTGGAGACAGGAAGGGAGTGAGTGAGGAGGGAGGGAGTGAGTGAGAGGAGGGAGGGAGTGAGAGGAGGAAGGAAGGGAGTGAGGAGGCAGGAAGGGAGTGAGTGAGGAGGGAGGGAGGGAGTGAGTGAGGAGGCAGGAAGGGAGTGAGTGAGGAGGCAGGAAGGGAGTGAGTGAGGAGGGAGGGAGGGAGTGAGTGAGGAGGCAGGAAGGGTGTGAGGAGGCAGGAAGGGAGTGAGGAGGCAGGAAGGGAGCGAGTGAGGAGGGAGGGAGGGAGTGAGTGAGGAGGCAGGAAGGGAGTGAGGAGGGAGGAAGGGAGTGAGAGGAGGGAGGCAGTGTGTGAGGAGGCAGGGAGGGAGTGAGAGGAGGGAGGGAGTGAGGAGGCAGGAAGGGAGTGAAGAGGCAGGAAGGGAGTGAGGAGGCAGGAAGGGAGGGAGTGAGGAGGGAGGAAGGGAGTGAGGAGGCAGGAAGGTAGTGAGGAGGGAGGAAGGGAGGGAGTGAGGAGGCAGGAAGGTAGTGAGGAGGGAGGAAGGGAGGGAGTGAGGAGGCAAGAAGGTAGTGAGGAGGCAGGAAGGGAGGGAGTGAGGAGGCAGGAAGGGAGTGAGGAGGCAGGGAGGGAGTGAGGAGAGGCAGAAGGAGTGAGGAGAGGAAGGTAGGAGGAGGGCAGGCGGTAGTGAGGAGGCAGGAAGGTAGTCAGGAGGCAGGAAGGTAGTGAGGAGGGAGAAGGGAGGGAGTGAGGAGGCAGGAAGGTAGTGAGGAGGGAGGAAGGGAGGGAGTGAGGAGGCAGAAGGTAGTGAGGAGGGAGGAAGGGAGGGAGTGAGGAGGCAGGAAGGTAGTCAGGAGGCAGGAAGGTAGTGAGGAGGGAGGAAGGGAGGGAGTGAGGAGGCAGGAAGGTAGTGAGGAGGGAGGAAGGGAGGGAGTGAGGAGGCAGGAAGGTAGTGAGGAGGGAGGAAGGGAGGGAGTGAGGAGGCAGGAAGGGAGTGAGGAGGCAGGAAGGTAGTGAGGAGGGAGGAAGGGGAGGGAGTGAGGAGGCAGGAAGGTAGTGAGGAGGGAGGAAGGGAGGGAGTGAGGAGGCAGGAAGGTAGTGAGGAGGGAGGAAGGGAGTGCTGCAGCCACCGAGACACACACCCCGCTAAATTCAGCCCAAACTGGGCAGAGGTTTTATTTGCCCGTCTTGATGGGGCTCGGCCCTGTTCAAGTGCAGGGATGTACCCACTCCCTTTGCAAAAACATGATGTGGATTGTCTATCTATATGTTTCTGGAAGCCACCTCCCCATTCACCTGAGGAAAGAGCCGTGCTCCGAAAGCTCGTGTTTGAAACAAACCTGTTGGACATTAACCTGGTGTTGTAAGGCTTCTTACTGATAACAAAAACAGTCATTTATTGGTCCACGGGCTGTGAGCATTCGCTGAACAAGCCCCGCACTTATTCGTAGAATTTGCAGTGCAGAAGGAGGCCATTCGGCCCTTCAATTCTGCACCAAAAGTGCACCCTACTTAAGCCCACACCTCCACCCTATCCCAGTAACTCCACCTAACCTTTTTTGGACACCAAGGGCAATTTATCACGGCCAATTCACCTACCCTGGACGTCTTTGGACTGTGGGAGGAAACCGGAGCACCCTGTAGCCATCTAAAATGGACACCAGTACACAAAATGGAGAACTGCAAAGACTGCAGGGAAAAACGGACAGTAAAGAGCAAACAGCTTGCAGAAGCTTGCAGCATTCAGACATTTGCAAAAACCGGTTTCCCCACAGCTGCAGAGTCCAGGCAGCGATGTTAATGGGAAAACGATCTGCATACTAATGAGGTGATACTGGGATAGTCCCAGATACAATAGATACATTTAAGTATCTATCGATACTTTTCAATAGCTAAGCAGACAGGATGGCGCCAACGAAACCAGGACAATAAGCCCTAAGAACCGCCCCAGCCATCAAGGAACGACCCTAGGATAGGGGGGTTCGAATCATATCGATTGGGTCTTTCCCCAGCAGGTGAGAGAGCCCGCCCCCAGGGGCACGGACCTCTGGGGACCTATAAAAAGAAGGTCCCGCACATGGTTCGGCCTGTTTTGTCTCCGGCCTCCGACTCCAGCATCCAGATCCTGTCTTTTACATCAGCCGTCGAGCAGCAGCCATCGATCAGTAAGTGCCAAAAGGACGATCGCTACGTGACCCAGGCATTGCTTATACTCTTGCCGACTATTAGCGAACAGAAGTTGCAGACCAGAAAGGAACAAAGGCCTTGTTCCCTGACCTTGCTTGTTCCTACTTAGATAAGTATTAGTCGTTTAATAGTAGAAGTAAGTTAGTCTTTTAGCGTGTGCATGAGTATTTATTATAATTGTTATAATAAACCCTAATTATTTTGGACTTACTAATCGGTGTATGACTTTATTCACTTGAACTTGACCTAAGCACTTGTGACGGTGTCTCTTACGGCACCTGGCGACTCCAGAGCATAGAAATAAGAAACAGAGCCAAACGAGTGTTAAGCACACTGCCTCTATTGGAGGAGTGTTAAACACACTAACTTAGAACGACCAACAACCCGGAGGAAATCCACGCACACACGGGGAGAACGTGCTATCAGGGAGGGAGGTCCAGGATTGTGATCCATGCGACAGTGAAGGAACGGCCGATATATTTCCCAGTCAGGATGGTGACTGTGGGGCTCGGAGGGGGGGAACTTGCAGGTGGTGGAGTTCCCCATGTGTCTGCTGCCCCCTTGTCCTTCTAGATGGTAGAGGTGGTGGGTTTGGAAGGTGCTGCCGAAGGAGCCTTGGTGAGTCGCTGCGGTGCATCTTGTAGATCAGGGGTGGGCAAACTTTTCCATGCAAGGGCCACATTCAGAAATTCACAATTTTAAAGGGCCGCATAGTATATTAATTAATAGTCCCGGTTGTAACCAATTAGCGTGCAGCATATACCTCAGCGCTTCCCCCGGCGGCATCCTGCCTTTAGCCCTCTTTTTCTCTACTTTTCAAAAATGGTGATTCACCCGGTTATGATTCTGGGCGCCTCATATAGAACATAGAACAGTACAGCACAGAACAGGCCCTTCGGCCCTCGACGTTGTGCCGAGCAATGATCACCCTACTCAAGTCAACGTATCCACCCTATACCAGTAATCCAACAGCCCCCCCACATTAACCTTATTTTTTAAAAAAAATTTCAAACAAATTTTTTTTTTAATTTTTATGACTTGATCTTGGTGGGCCGCATAAATACCTTTGGCGGGCCGCATGCGGCCTACGGGCCGTAGTTTGCCCACCCCTGTTGTAGATGGTACACACACTGCTGCCGCTGTGCGTCGGTGGTGGAGGGAGTGAATGTTTGTGGATGGGGTGCCGATCAAAGCGGGGCTGCTTTGCCCTGGATGGTGTCGAGCTTCTCGAGTGTTGTTGGAGCCGCACTCACCCAGGCAAGTGGAGACTATCCCATCACATTCCCGTGCCTTGTCGATAGTGGACTGGCTTTGTGGGGAGTGAGGAGGTGTGTTCCTCGACACTGGATTCCCAGCCTTTGATCTGCTCTTGTAGCCGCAGTTGAGTTTCTGGTCAATGGTAACCCCCCCCCCCCCCCCCCCCCCCCCCCCCAGGGTGTCGATAGACGGTGGGGGGGGGGGGGGAGGGGGCGGGTAATATTGGAGAATGTCGAGGGTGATAGGGTTAGATCCTCCCTCATTCGAGATGTTCATCGTCCGGTAGTTGTGCAGGGCGATCATTGAGTCTGGATATTGTCCAGGTCTTGCTGCTAATGGACGTGTACTGCTTCAGTGAAGGGTGGGGGATGCAAACCAGGAGCCCTCAACACAATATTGTTCTCCCCGTGTCTGCGTGGGTTTCCTCCGGGTGCTCCGGTTTCCTCCCACAAGTCCCGAAAGACGTGCTGTTGGGTGAATTGGACATTCTGAATTCTCCCTCTGTGACCCGGACAGGCGCCGGAATGTGGCGACTGGGGGATTCTCACAGTAACTTCATTGCAGAGTTAATGTCAGCCTACTTGTGACACTAATAAAGATTATTGTTGTTGAGAAAAACAATGGAGAATTCAGGAGAGAGACCTCTGCACCCAGAGAGAGAGAGAGAGAGATAACGCGGAAATCGCGAACAACAGGATGTTGTTGACAGGAAGTGGAGAAGGGTGATGTGAAAACTCAGGAACTTCCACTGTTGCAGGCTGTGCCCGTAACGATCGCAAGCATCAGGAAATTTACCCATTTGCTGACGAGGTTGCTGAGTTCCTGAATCACTCGCACTTCCTGAATTGACTGGGCTGATTGCGAGAGCATCATCACTGGCGGAGAACGGAGCACCAATTCTGCAGCCCCCCCCCCCCAACCCCTCCCAGAAACAGTGGCAGCAGTGTGTGTACCATCTACAAGATGCACCGCAGCCACTCACCAAGGCTCCTTCGACAGCACCTTCCAAACCCACCACCTCTACCATCTAGAAGGACAAGGGGGCAGCAGACACAGGGGGAACTCCACCACCTGCAGGTTCCCCCTCCCCCGAGCCCCACACTCACCATCCTGACTGGGAAATATATCGGCCGTTCCTTCACTGTCGCTGGGTCACAATCCTGGCCCTCCCTCCCTGACAACACTGTGGGAGTGAGTGAGGAGGGAGGGAGTGAGTGAGGAGGCAGGGAGTGAGTGAGGAGGGAGTGATTGAGGAGGGAGGGAGTGAGGAGGGAGTGAGTGAGGAGGCAGGAAGGTAGTGAGGAGGCAGGAAGGGAGGGAGTGAGGAGGCAGGAAGGGAGTGAGTGAGGAGGCAGGAAGGGAGTGAGGAGGCAGGAAGGGAGTGAGGAGGCAGGAAGGGAGTGAGTGAGGAGGCAGGAAGGGAGTGAGGAGGCAGGAAGGGAGTGAGGAGGGAGGGAGTGAGTGAGGAGGCAGGAAGGGAGTGAGGAGGCAGGAAGGGAGTGAGGAGGCAGGAAGGGAGTGAGTAAGGCGGGAGGGGAGTGAGTGAGGAGGCAGGAAGGGAGTGAGGAGGCAGGAAGGGAGTGAGGAGGCAGGGAGGGAGTGAGGAGGGAGGGAGTGAGTGAGGAGGCAGGAAGGGAGTGAGGAGGCAGGAAGGGAGTGAGGAGGCAGGAAGGAGTGAGGAGGCAGGAAGGGAGTGAGGAGGCAGGAAGGGAGTGAGGAGGGAGGGGTGAGTGAGGAGGCAGGAAGGGAGTGAGGAGGCAGGAAGGGAGTGAGTGAGGAGGCAGGAAGGGAGTGAGTGAGGAGGGAGGAAGGGAGTGAGGAGGGAGGGAGTGAGTGAGGAGGCAGGAAGGGAGTGAGGAGGGAGGGAGTGAGTGAGGAGGGAGGAGTGAGGAGGGAGGGAGTGAGGAGGGAGGGAGTGAGGAGGCAGGAAGGGAGTGAGGAGGCAGGAAGGGAGTGAGGAGGGAGGGAGTGAGTGAGGAGGCAGGAAGGGAGTGAGGAGGGAGGAAGGGAGGGAGTGAGGAGGCAGGAAGGGAGTGAGTGAGGAGGCAGGAAGGGAGTGAGGAGGCAGGAAGGGAGTGAGGAGGCAGGAAGGGAGTGAGGAGGCAGGAAGGGAGTGAGGAGGGAGGAAGGGAGTGAGTGAGGAGGGAGGGAGTGAGTGAGGAGGCAGGAAGGGAGTGGGGAGGGAGGGAGTGAGGAGGCAGGAAGGAAGTGAGGAGGCAGGAAGGGAGTGAGGAGGCAGGAAGGAGTGAGTGAGGAGGGAGGGAGTGAGTGAGGAGGCAGGAAGGGAGTGAGGAGGGAGGGAGTGAGGAGGCAGGAAGGGAGTGAGGAGGCAGGAAGGGAGTGAGGAGGCAGGAAGGGAGTGAGGAGGCAGGAAGGGAGTGAGGAGGGAGGGAGTGAGGAGGCAGGAAGGTAGTGAGGAGGCAGGAAGGGAGTGAGGAGGCAGGAAGGGAGTGAGTGAGGAGGGAGGGAGTGAGTGAGGAGGCAGGGAGTGAGGAGGCAGGAAGGGAGTCAGGAGGCAGGAAGGGAGTGAGGAGGCAGGAAGGGAGTCAGGAGGCAGGAAGGGAGTGAGGAGGCAGGAAGGAAGTGAGGAGGCAGGAAGGAAGTGAGGAGGGAGGGAGTGAGTGAGGAGGCAGGAAGGGAGTGAGTGAGGAGGGAGGGAGTGAGTGAGGAGGCAGGGAGTGAGGAGGCAGGAAGGGAGTCAGGAGGCAGGAAGGGAGTGAGGAGGCAGGAAGGTAGTGAGGAGGGAGGAAGGGAATGCTGCAGCCACCGAGACACACCCCCCACTAAATTCACCCAAAACTGGGCAGAGATTTTATTTGCCCGTCTTTTCGAGACGGTGGGAGCCCTCTGCCAACCTTTCTGGAATGTTCTCTCCCACTCCACCAAAGGAAGCAGCCTCTTCCTGCAAGATTAGCCACGTTGTGCCCCGTCTCTTGCCAGCTAACAGCAACCGGTCGGACAACTATGTTGCCCAATCGGCCTGGCTATTGGTCACCTGACCCAGGATTGGCACCTCGCCTCCCAGCAGCACACTCACCAGCTTCCTGCATCACTACCTCGGAGGAACCCTCTCACTGCAGAAACCCCCAACAGGTCGGAATTTTATATTCTGGGCCCTCGGGGCTGTGTCCCCCCCCCCCCCCCCCCCCCGGGGACATTAACCTGGTGTTGTAAGACTTCTTACTGATAACAAAAACAGTCATTTATTGGTCCACGGGCTGTGAGCATTCGCTGACCAGGCCCCGCACTTATTCTTAGAATTTGCAGTGCAGAAGGAGGCCATTCGGCCCATCAATTCTGCACCAAAAGAGCACCCTACTTAAGCCCACACCTCCACCCTATCCCAGTAACCCCACCTAACCTTTTTTGGACACTAAGGGACAGTTTAGCATGGCCAATTCACCTACCCTGCACGTCTTTGGACTGTGGGAGGAAACCGGAGCACCCGGAAGAAACCCACGCAGACACGGGGAGAGCGTGCTGTCAGGGAGGGAGGTTCAGGATTGTGACCCAGCGACAGTGAAGGGACGGCCGATATATTTCCCAGTCAGGATGGTGAGTGTGGGGCTCGGAGGGGGGGAACTTGCAGGTGGTGGAGTTCCCCATGTGTCTGCTGCCCCCTTGCCCTTCTAGATGGTAGAGGTGGTGGGTTTGGAAGGTGCTGTGGAAGGAGCCTTGGTGAGTCGCTGCGGTGCATCTTGTAGATGATCGGTGGTGGAGGGAGTGAATGTTTGTGGATGGGGTGCCGATCAAAGCGGGGCTGCTTTGTCCTGGATGGTGTCGAGCTTCTCGAGTGTTGTCGGAGCCGCAATCATCCAGGCAAGTGGAGAGTATCCCATCACATTCCCGTGCCTTGTCGATAGTGGACAGGCTTTGGGGGGAGTCAGGAGGTGTGTTCCTCGACACTGGATTCCCAGCCTTTGATCTGCTCTTGTAGCCACAGTTGAGTTTCTGGTCAATGGTAACCCCCCCCAGGGTGTCGATAGACGGTGGGGGGGGGGAGGGGGGGGGGGGGGGGGGGGGGGTAATATTGGAGAATGTCGAGGGTGATAGGGTTAGATCCTCCCTCATTCGAGATGTTCATCGTCCGGTAGTTGTGCTGGGCGATCATTGAGTCTGGATATTGTCCAGGTCTTGCTGCTAATGGACGTGTACTGCTTCAGTGAGGGGTGGGGGATGCAAACCAGGAGCCCTCAACACAATATCGTTCTCCCCGTGTCTGCGTGGGTTTCCTCCGGGTGCTCCGGTTTCCTCCCACAAGTCCCGAAAGACGTGCTGTTGGGTGAATTGGACATTCTGAATTCTCCCTCTGTGACCCGGACAGGCGCCGGAATGTGGCGACTGGGGGATTCTCACAGTAACTTCATTGCAGTGTTAATGTCAGCCTACTTGTGACACTAATAAAGATTATTGTTGTTGAGAAAAACAACGGAGAATTCAGGAGAGAGACCTCTGCACCCAGAGAGAGAGAGAGAGAGATAACGCGGAAATCGCGAACAACAGGAAGTTGTTGACAGGAAGTGGAGAAGGGTGATGTGAAAACTCAGGAACTTCCACTGTTGCAGGCTGTGCCCGTAACGATCGCAAGCATCAGGAAATTTACCCATTTGCTGACGAGGTTGCTGAGATCCTGAATCACTCGCACTTCCTGAATTGACTGGGCTGATTGCGAGAGCATCATCACTGGCGGAGAACGGAGCACCAATTCTGCCCCCCAACCCTCCCAGAAACAGCCGGTGGGGTCCCAGTGAGAATCGGTGAGTCCTTTACCGTGCGCTTATCCCCTCCACCCCCAGTGCGCTCTCTCCTCCCCTTGCCAATATTAGAGCTGCTACGTCCCCAGGAATGGCCTGGGGTCCCCAGGGATTGAAGGTCGATCTCCCTCAGGCACTGCTCTGCGTGACCCCCCCCCCCCCCCCCCCCCCCCCACCCCCCTCTTTTTGGAAAATAACCTTTGGGACATTGCAAAAAATTGTCTATTCCTTGTCATTTTCTCTTCACCAGTTAGGAAAGAAATATTGAAGATTGAGGGAGAAAATGGAGCCATTTTGGGCGGCACGGTGGAGCAGTGGGTTAGCCCTGCTGCCTCCCGGCGCCGAGGTCCCGGGTTCGATCCCGGCTCTGGGTCACTGTCCGTGTGGAGTTTGCACATTCTCCCCGTGTCTGCGTGGGTTTCACCCCCACAACCCAAAGATGTGCCGGATAGGTGGATTGGCCACGCTAAATTGCCCCTTAATTGGAAAAAATAATTGGGTAATCTAAATTTATTTTAAAAAAGAAAAAGGAGCCATTTGACTGGCCTTTGCGCTTTTCAATGAGTGGCGGGGTGGCACAGTGGTTAGCACAGATGACTCACATCGCCAGGGACCCGGGTTCGATTGTAGCCTTGGGTTTCCTCCTACAGTCCAAAGATGTGCAGGTTAGGTGGTTTGGCCATGCTAAATTGTCCCTCAGTATCCAAATGTGGTGTTACCAGGATAGGGCAGGTGAGTGTGCCTACCTTGGGCGCTCTTTCGGAGGGTCCGTGGAGACCCGATGGGCCGAATGGCCTCCTGCGGCCCGTGGGGATTCTATGCATCCGATGGGCGCAGGAAGACAGAGGGCATCACAAGGATGGGTATCTTGGCCGGCTGGGTAATGTTACACTGAACTGATACCAGACACCAGTCCGACCTCAGCCGGAATATTGTGCACAGTTCTGGGGGCCGCACTATAGGAAGGATGTGAACACATTGGAGAGAGAGAGAGAGAGCGCAGAAGAGGTTTGCAAGGATGGTTCCAGGGATGAGAAACTTCAGTTATGGGGATAGATTGGAGAGGTTGGGACTGTTCTCCTTGGAGAGAAGGCGGCCGAGAGGGGATTTGATAGAGATGTTCCAAATCATGAGGTGGGGGGGGGGGTCTGGACAGAGTGGACGGGGAGAAACTGTTCCGGCTTCGTGATAGGATCGGGAACGAGAGGGCGCAGATTGGAAGCGATTTGTAAAAGAAGCCAATGTGATTTGAGAAAAACCCTTTTTCACACAGCGAGTGGTTGGGGTCTGGAATGCACTGTCTGGGAGTGTGGTGGAGGCAGGTTCAATCGGGGCGTCCGGGAGGGCGATGGACGGTTATCTGAATAGAGACAATGTGCGGGGGGAATCTCGGCCCATAAGTACAGTAAACTCAGAGTCTACTTCAACTATTTTCTTTTTCTTTACATTTTTTTAGTACCCAATTTATTTTTTCCAATTAAGGGGCAATTTAGCGTGGCCAATCCACCTACCCTGCACATCTTTTGGGTTGTGGGGGTGAGACCCACGCAGACACGGGGAGAATGTGCAAACTCCACACGGACAGAGACCCAGAGCCGGGATCGAACCCGGGGCCTTGGCGCCGTGAGGCAGCAATGCTAACCACTGTGCCACCGTGCTGCCCTAGTAAGCTCAGAGTGTATTTTTTTTAGAAAATATTTTATTGAGACATTTATAGTTTTAACATTTTTAACATTCTAAACAGAGTGTAAAATATAATATTCCTAGTTTTTGAACATAGAACAGTACAGCACAGAACAGGCCCTTCAGCCCTCGATGCTGTGCCGAGCAATGATCACCCTACCTAAATCCACGTAACCCGTATACCCATAACCCAACAATCCCCCCATTAACCTTACACTACGGGCAATTTAGCATGGCCAATCCACCTAACCCACACATCTTTGGACTGTGGGAGGAAACCGGAGCACCCGGAGGAAACCCACGCACACACGGGGAGGACTTGCAGACTCCACACAGACAGTGACCCAGCTGGGAATCGAACCTGGGACCCTGGAGCTGTGAAGTATTGACGCTAACCACCATGCTACCGTGAGGCCCCAAGTTTCTTATGAATTTAGAGTACCCAATTATTTTTTCCAATTGAGGGGCAATTTAGCGTGGCCAATCCACTTACCCTGCACATCTTTGGGTTGTGGGGGTGAAACCCACGCAGACACGGGGGGAACGTGCAAACTCCACACGGGCAGTGACCCAGGGCCGGGATTCGAACCCGGGTCTCAGCGCCGTAGGCAGCAATGCTAACCACTGTGCCACCGTGCTGCCCTTAATATTCATAGTTAACCTAATTCTATCTTGTTTAATTTGACTACGAGTAAAAGTATTGAAGAATCGCACTCACAAGTTCATTGATTAGTTACTCAATAAATTATTTGTGATCACTGGACGACTTTGAGTATTCATCATCATCAAAGTTAAGTTCAACTCGGCGTAATATGACACCCGGTGGGCGAGCAAAGCAAGGAAATAAACGTGAAGATATTGAGAGGGGAGAGGCCTTGGATTGCCGGACCACAGGTGGCAGGACAAGGCGGTCAAGAAAGCAGCTGCAGAGCTTTCTTTCCTGTGCTGGGCAAGGCGTTGAAGACAAAGCAGTGACGTCACTCTGCATCGGCATAAAATGGTGGTTAGGCCACATCTGCAGTTTTGTGCACAATTCTGGTCACCAATGTGGTGGTATGATTAACATAGCTGCCTTCCATTGGTGCAGAACACCGGCTTACCATTGGCCCTGGTCGGTCATGTGCCTCTCGACCGATTGGTTGAGACCAGTCATGTGACGGCTCCCCGATTGGTCGAGAGGCTGAGTAACCCCGCCTCCAGGGCGGGGTATAAATACCCAGCACGCCCGGTGGTCGTCCGTTTACTCTAGTCGACCGCAGGGCTAACGTCTAGCTTATTAAAGCCTTACTTTTGTACAGCAACTCGTCTCGCGTTCAATTGATGGTTCATCAACCACATCACAGGAAGGATGTAGTTGCTCTGGGGAGAGAGAGAGAGAGAGAGAGATGGAGTGCAGCGGAGCTTTAGAAGAATGTTGCCTGGGCTGGCAAATTAGAGCTATGAGGAGAGATTGGAGAGGCAAGGATTGTTTCTCTGAGATTGGAAGAGGCTGAGGAATGGCCTAATTGAGGTGTTCAAAGTTATGGAACATCGAACTGTACAGCACAGTACAGGCCCTTCAGCCCACGATGTGCCGAACTGGTCTGAAATCGAATCAACCGACTCCCAATCATTCTAGTGCACTCCATATGCCTGTCCAATAACCGCTTGAAAGTTCCTAAAGTGAGCGCAGCACGGTGGCGCAGTGGGTTAGCACTGCTGCCTCACGGCACCGAGGTCCCAGGTTCGATCCCGGCTGTGGGTCACTGTCCGTGTGGAGTTTGCACATTCTCCCCGTGTTTGCGTGGGTTTCGCCCCAAAAATGTGCAGAGTAGGTGGATTGGCCACGCTAAATTGCCCCTTATTTGGAAACAATGAATTGGGTACTCTAAATTTAAAAAAAAAGATAGTTCCGAAAGTGTCCAACTCCACTACCATAGCTGGGAGTGCATTCCACGCCACAACCACCCTCTGAGTAAAGAACCTACCTCTGACATCCCTCCTATATCTCCCACCATGAACCTTATAGTTATTCCCTACATCCACCCAACAAAATAGCCTCTGAGCGTCCACTCTATCTATCCCTCTCATCATCTTATAAACCTCTATTAAGCCGCCTCTCATCCTCCTCCGCTCCAAAGAGAAAAGCCCTAGCTCCCTCAACCTTTCCTCATAAGACCTACCATCCAATCCTGGCAGCACCCTCGTAAATCTCCTTTGCACCCTTTCCAATGCTTCCACATCCTTCCTATAATGAGGTGACTAGAACTGCACACAATACTCCAAATGTGGTCTAACCAAGGTCATGTATAGTTGCAGGATAACCTCACAGCTCTTAAACTCAATCCCTATGTTTGATGCACTGTCAATTATGACGAGACGAGAGTAGGATGTAATCGAGACTTTATTACACAGAGATGTGTGGCCTCCTACAGCAGCTGATGAAATGGCTGCTGTACGGGGAACACACATATTTATACTCCGCCTACTGGGCGGAGCCAGCAGGCAGGGATCTACCGCTGTACCTGTAGTACAGGGGTCTTACCGTAATACACATATATACAATATAATACAACTGTGGTGACTACCACAATGTTAATAAATGCTAACACACTATAGGCTTTCTTCACGGCTCTATCCACTTGGGTGGCAACTTTCAGAGGTCTGTGGACATGAACTCCGCGATCTCTCTGCTCCTCCACATTCTTCAGAACCCTGCCGTTAACCCTGTAATCCGCTTTCAAATTTGTCTGACCAAAATGAATCACCTCACACTTAACAGGGTTATTAGGGGCCGAGACAGGGTTGACAGGAAAAGCCTGTTTCCCCTGACAAAGGGGGACAATCAACAGGAGGTTTTAAGATTTTAATAAAAATTTAGAGCACCCAATTCTTTTTTTCAATAAAGAGGCAATTTAACGTGGCCAATCCACCTACGCTGCACATCTTTAGGTTGTGAGAGTGAACAAAGAACAAAGAAAAGTACAGCACAGGAACAGGCCCTTTGGCCTTCCAAGCTGTGGTAGTATGACTAGGGAGATTACGGTACCCTAGAACCAAGCTGCCATTGGTGCAGAAGAGTCGCTGCCCATTGGCCCAGGCAAGTCATGTGCCTCCCTGCCAATTGGCTGAGGCTAGTCATGTGACTCCCCGCCGATTGGCCGAGAGGTTGGTAGCTCCGCCTATGAGGCGGGGTATAAGAACCCGTACCGGCTGGCAGGTGGCCTTTCTCAGTACGTCTACTGCCGGGCACACATCTAGTGTATTAAAGCCTGTTGTTTGGAACTACTTCACGACTCGAGTCCAATTGATGGTGCATCACAAGCCCGTGCCGACCATGCTGCCCGTCTAACCTAAAATCTTCTACACTTCCAGAGTCCGTATCCCTCTATTCCCATTCTATTCATGTATTTGTCAAGATGCCCCTTAAATGTCACTACAGTAGTCCCCCTTTATAACGCGGGTGTTGGGGTCCAAGACAGCCACCCGCGTTGCATCCGAGCCGCGGATATCCACGATGGGGGTTTTAAATTTATTTTAAAATCTATGCTAGCGCTTCCCATTGAGAGTCTACGGGGGGGGCGGGGGGAGAGGTCAGACCCCCGTAGACTCACAATGGGAAGCGCTAGAATAGATTTTTAAATAAATTTAAAACCCCCATCGTGGATCTAATTAAAACAGTGTCAATTTCAGCGGCCGGCTCACTTTGATCCGGAGAGGGAAGCTGCTCTCTCACTGAAACAATCAGCCGGCCGCTGAAATTGACACTGCCCGCTGCTCTCTCCCTCCAATCCAACTTTTAAGTTTTAATGTTTCTGATTGGAGGGAGAGAGCAGCCGTCAGTGTCAATTTCAGCGGCCGGCTGATTGTTTCAGTGAGAGAGCAGCTTCCCTCTCCGGATCAAAGTGAGCCGGCTGCTGAAATTGACACAACTGACAGTTGGGGTCCATAAGCCCCCCCGCGGTATATCGCGAACCGCGGTATTGCGGAGCGCGGTATAACGGGGGACTACTGTATCGTCCCTGCTTCCACCACCTCCTCCGGCAGCGAGTTCCAGGCACCCACTACCCTCTGTGTAAAAAACTTACCTCGTACATCTCCTCTAAACCTTGCCCCTCGCACCTTAAACCTATGCCCCCTAGTAATTGACCCCTCTATCCTGGGGAAAAGCCTCTGACTATCCACTCTGTCTATGCCCCTCATAATTTTGTAGACCTCTATCAGGTCGCCCCTCAACCTCCTTCGTTCCAGTGAGAACAAACTCAAGTTTATTCAACCTCTCATTATAGCTAATGCCCTCCACACCAGGCAACATCCTGGTAAATCTCTTCTGCACCCTCTCTAAAGCCTCCACATCCTTCTGGTAGTGTGGGGCCAGAATTGAACACTATACTCCAAGTGTGGCCTAACTAAGGTTCTATACAGCTGC
This sequence comes from Scyliorhinus canicula, assembly GCF_902713615.1. Lineage (NCBI taxonomy): Eukaryota > Metazoa > Chordata > Chondrichthyes > Carcharhiniformes > Scyliorhinidae > Scyliorhinus > Scyliorhinus canicula. Next base: position 129,696,875 of record NC_052162.1, on the reverse strand, counting down.
AACGTGACTTGCCAATTCTTATACTCAATGCCCCGGCCAATAAAGGCAAGCATGCTGTATGCCTTCTTGACTACCTTCTCCACCTGTGTTGCCCCTTTCAGTGACCTGTGGACCTGTACACCTAGATCTCTCTGACTGTCAATACTCTTGAGGGTTCTACCATTCACTGTATATTTCCTGAGACCCAGGCAGGCACGAGGAGAATGTGCAAACTCCACACGAACAGTGACCCAGGGCCTGGATCGAACCAGGAAGAGGGGATTTTAAGATAATTGGCCGAAGGATTAGTGGGGGACGTGAGGGAAAACCTTTCCCACCCAGAGGGCGGTGAGTGTCTGGAATTCACTGGCTCAGTCGGCGGTTCCGGCTAAAACGGTCGAATCATTTAAAAGGACCCTGGATCGTCATGTAAAGTGCTGGAACCTGCAAGGTCACGGACCGGGTGGGATTAAAATGAAGGGCCCGTTTCTTTCCTTTCCTGACCCAGCACAGGCCTGACGGGCATCACTGCCTCTTCCTGCACCGTCACGTTGCCATGGTTCTGTGCAGTGTCAGAGACTGGCTCCAGTTCTGGCGGGATCCTGAACCACGGTTTAACCCGTGCCCCGTCCCCTGAACGGCGGTGCATTTTTTATTCTTTTGCGAGGTGTGGGCAGCGCTGCCAAATCCATTTGTGGCTCATCTGTCATTGCCCCCCCCCCCCCCCCCCCCCCCGCCCCCCGAGCCCAGTGTGGTTTGTTCGGCCATTTTTGAAAGGAGGCGGTTAAGAATCAACCACATTGTTCGGTGGGGTGGGTGTCTGGGGTCACGTGTAGGCCAGACCGGGTAAGGACGGCAGATTTCCCTTCTCCTAAAGGGGGACGTTAGTGAACCAGGTGGTGGGCTTTTTTTTTAACTACAATCAATGATGGTTGTCACGGTCATCATTGCTGGGATTAGCGCCATAAATTCCAGATTTTATTCATTGAATTTCAATTCCACCAGCCTTGGAGGGATGTAAATCTGTATCCGCACGCTCCCCCCCCCCCCCCTCCCAGAGCATTAGCTAGGGGCCTCTGGATTATAGCCCAGTGACATTACTCCTACACTTCATCACTCCATCACTTCCTGATTGGTGGTTACCAGGGAAGCAATATTTGGGCTAACAGTGGGGGTGGGGTGGGGTCCCTTTGTGACCCGTCGGCACATGTGACAGGATGTTAGTCAACACGGTTTGTGACCTCACTTCTTCCCTTCGACCCTCCTGCTCCCCCACTCCACCCTCAATCCCCTACCCCCTCAAGGTTTTGCAAGGTTAGTCAGTTTGGGGGGTGACCGGCAAAGAGGAGGGTGATGGCAGGGGGCACCGGGGTCCTTCGGCTCACCGCCGCTCTACCTCGCTCGTGCAGCTGGGCCGTCCTTTAACTGGCCCCCTAGACGGGTGAGTGCAATGGGCCCTGCGAGGGGAGGGGTGGCTTGGGAGGGCCTGACCGATTCCTAGCAGCGCGTTGGCAACTGGCCGCTGTTGGACGCTCCTCCATCGGCAAGGCGAGCGGATTGGTCGACACGTCTTCTGGCGTTTCCCTGGCAACCTGTTGTCGCAGTCAGGTTACGTCTTCCTTGCAAACATCCCCTTCCCCAGCTTGAACATCAAGTGTCCTGGTAGCATCGGGCAGCACGGTAGTATGGTGGTTAGCATAAATGCTTCACAGCTCCAGGGTCCCAGGTTCGATTCCCGGCTGGGTCACTGTCTGTGTGGAGTCTGCACGTTCTCCCCCTGTGTGCGTGGGTTTCCTCCGGGTGCTCCGGTTTCCTCCCACAGTCCAAAGATGTGCGGGTTAGGTGGATTGGCCATGATAAATTGCCCGTAGTGTCCTAAAAAGTAAGGTTAAGGGGGGGGTTGTTGGGTTACGGGTATAGGGTGGATACATGGGTTTGAGTAGGGTGATCATGGCTCGGCACAACATCGAGGGCCGAAGGGCCTGTTCTGTGCTGTTCTATGTTCTATGTTCTATGGTGTCAAGCCCACTCCCTCGCAATATTTCCCCAAACCATCTTATTTCCCCTTCACCTTAAAATCCCCATTCACCCTGATCTTCAGTCATACCTCCTCTTCATTCTTCCCGGCTCCTCACCCTGACCACTCTCCCCCCCCCCCCCGAGTCACCACTCTCTCTGTAACCCCTCCCTCACTCTCTCTGTGTCCCTCCCTCACTCTCTCTGTGTCCCTCCCTCACTCGCTCTCTGTGTCTCTCCCTCACTCCCCTCCCTCACTCTCTGTGTGTCCCTCCCTCACTCCCCTCCTTCACTCTCTGTGTGTCCCTCCCTCACTCCCCTCCCTCACTCTCTCTGTGTCCCTCCCTCACTCTCTCTCTGTGTCCCTCCCTCACTCCCCTCACCCACTCTCTCTGTGTCCCTCCTTCACTCCCCTCCTCACTATCTGTGTGTCCCTCCCTCACTTCCCTCCCTCACTCACTCTGTGTCCCTCCCTCACTCTCTCTGTGTCCCTCCCTCACTCCCCTCCCTCACTCTCTCTGTGTCCCTCCCTCACTCTCTCTCTGTGTCCCTCCCTCACTCCCGTCCCACACTCTCTCTGTGTCCCTCCTTCACTCCCCTCCCTCACTCTCTCTGTGTCCCTCCCTCACTCTCTCTGTGACCCCTCCTTCACTCTCTCTGTGTCCCTCCCTCACTCTCTCTCTGTGTCCCTCCCTCACTCCTGTCCCTCACTCTCTCTGTGTCCCTCCTTCACTCCCCTCCCTCACTCTCTCTGTGTCCCTCCCTCACTCTCTCTGTGTCCCTCCCTCACTCTCTCTGTGTCCCTCCCTCACTCTCTCTGTGCCCCTCCCTCACTCTCTCTGTGTCCCTCCCTCACTCTCTCTGTGTCCCTCCCTCACTCTCTCTCTGTCCCTCCCTCACTCTCTCTGTGTCCCTCCCTCACTCTCTCTGTGTGTCCCTCCCTCACTCCCCTCCCTCACTCTCTGTGTGTCCCTCCCTCACTCCCCTCCCTCACTCTCTGTGTGTCCCTCCCTCACTCCCCTCCCTCACTCTCTCTGTGTCCCTCCCTCACTCTCTCTGTGTGTCCCACCCTCACTCCCCTCCCTCACTCTCTCTGTGTCCTTCCCTCACTCCCCTCCTCACTCTCTCTGTGTCTCCTTCCTCACTCTCTCTGTGTCCCTCCCTCACTCTCTCTGTGTCCCTCCCTCACTCCCCTCCCTCACTCTCTCTGTGTCCCTCCCTCACTCCCCTCCCTCACTCTCTCTGTGTCCCTCCCTCACTCCCCTCCCTCACTCTCTCTGTGTCCCTCCCTCACTCCCCTCCCTCACTCTCTCTGTGTCCCTCCCTCACTCCCCTCCCTCACTCTCTCTCTGTGTCCCTCCCTCACTCTCTCTGTGTCCCTCCCTCACTCTCTCTGTGTCTCTCCCTCACTCTCTCTCTGTGTCCCCTCCCTCACTCCCCTCCCTCACTGACTCTGTGTCCCTCCCTCACTCCCCTCCCTCACTCTCTCTGTTCCCCTCCCTCACTCCCCTCCTCACTCTCTCTGTTCCCCTCCCTCACTCCCCTCCTCACTCTCTCTGTGTATCCTTCCTCACTCTCTCTGTGTCCCTCCCTCACTCTCTCTGTGTCCCTCCCTCACTCTCTCTGTGTCCCTCCCTCACTCCCCTCCCTCACTCTCTGTGTCCCTCCCTTACTCTCTCTGTGTCCCTCCCTCACTCTCTCTCTCTGTGTCCCTCCCTCACTCTCTCTGTGTCCCTGCCTCACTCTCTCTGTGTCCTCCCTCACTCTCTGTGTGTCCCCTCCCTCACTCTCTCTGTGTCCCCTCCTTCACTCTCTCTGTGCCCCTCCCTCACTCTCCCTCACTCCCTGCCGTCACTCTCTCTGTGTCCCTCCCTCACTCTCCCTCACTCCCTGCCGTCACTCTCTCTGTGTCCCTCCCTCACTCTCTCTATGTCCCCTCCCTCACTCTCTCTGTGTCCCCCCTCACTCTCTCTGTGTCCCTCCCTCACTCTCTCTGTGTCTCCCTCCCTCACTCCCCTCCCTCACTCTCTCTGTGTCCCTCCCGCACTCTCTCTGTTCCCCTCCCTCACTCTCTCTGTGTCCCTCCCTCACTCTCTCTGTGTCACTCCCTCACTCCCCTCCTCACTCTCTCTGTGTCCCTCCCTCACTCTCCCTGTGTCCCCCCTCACTCTCTCTGTGTCCCCTCCCTCACTCCCCTCCTCACTCTCTCTGTGTCCCTCCCTCACTCTCTCTGTGCCCCTCCCTCACTCCCCTCCTCACTCTCTCTGTGTCCCTCCCTCACTCTCTCTGTGTCCCTCCCTCACTCTCTCTGTGTCCCTCCCTCACTCTCTGTGTCCCTCCCTCACTCTCTCTGTGTCCCTCCCTCACTCCCCTCCCTCACTCTCTCTGTGTCCCTCCCTCACTCCCCTCCCTCACTCTCTCTGTGTCCCTCCCTCACTCTCTCTGTGTCCCCTCCCTCACTCTCTCTGTCCCTCCCTCACTCTCTCTCTGTGTCTCTCCCTCACTCTCTCTGTGTCCCTCCCTCACTCCCCTCCCTCACTCTCTCTGTGTCCCTCCCTCACTCTCTCTGCGTTCCTCCCTCACTCTCTCTGTGTCCCTCCCTCACTCTCTCTGTGTCCCTCCCTCACTCTCTCTCTGTGTCTCTCCCTCACTCTCTCTGTGTGTCCCTCCCTCACTCCCCTCCCTCACTCTCTCTGTTTCCCTCCCTCACTCTCTCTGTGTCCCTCCCTCACTCTCTCTGTGTCCCTCCCTCACTCTCTGTGTGTGTCCCTCCCTCACTCCCCTCCCTCACTCTCTGTGTGTCCCTCCCTCACTCCCCTCCCTCACTCTCTCTGTGTCCCTCCCTCACTCCCCTCCCCTCCCTCACTCTCTCTGTGTCCCTCCCCTCTCTCACTCTCTCCCATTTTCCTTGGCTGCTCCACCCTCATTCACCCCCTCGCTCAGCCTCTGCGCCTTCACTCTCCGCTCTCTCAGTCTCCTCTTCCTCAATCTCCACTCCCTCCCCCTCCCCTCCCCCCTGCCTTTCCATCAGTTTCTCCCCCTCACCTTCCCCTTATTGCCCAACTAATAATAATAATAATCTGAAAGACTCTTTGGAGAGTAAAAGCTCAAACCTGGGCCCCTAACTCTGGAATCTCCTCAGCCCCCCTTCTCCCTCCGAGATCTCTGCACTCCTCCAAATGGGGCGGCACAGTGGTCAGCCCCGGTGCCTCATCGCGTCAGAGACCTGGGTTTGATTCCAGCCTTGGGTAACTGTCTATGTCGGTGTGGGTTCCCTCCCACAATCCAAAGATGTGCAGGTTAGATGGATTGGCCACGCTAAATTGCCCTGAAGGGGGTTATGGCGATAGGGTGAGGAGTGGGCCATGGTTAGGATGCTGTTCCAGAGGATCGGTGCATACCCGACGGGCCGAATGGCCTCCTGCTGTACTGTAGGGATTCTGTGATTCCAATTCCTGCCTGTTCAGCCCCCTTCCTGGATTTTCTATTTATTTTTAGAGTACCCAATTCATTTTTTTCCAATTAAGGGGCAATTTAGCGTGGCCAATCCACCTACCCTGCACATCTTTGGGTTGTGGGGGTGAAACCCACGCAGACACGGGGAGAATGTGCAAACTCCACACGGACAGTGACCCAGAGCCGGGATCGAACCTGGGACCTCGGCGCCGTGAGGCAGCAGGGATAACCCACTGTGCCACCGTGCTGCCCCTCCTTCCCAGATTGTAACCGTTTCGCCATTCCTGCCTTCATCACCCTGGGGCCTAGCTCAGGAATTCCCAACCCCAAACCTCCCTGCCTTTTCTATGTTCCTTTCAAGTTCCCCTTGGACCAAACCTCAAATCCGCCCCCCCCCCCCCCCCCCACCCACCAACCGTGCCCCGCCCCACCCCCGCCGCACCTCCCAACCATCTCCCTCATGTGGTCCGAGGTCGCATTTTGCTCTATGTTCGTCCCCAAAGCTTTGGGGCGATGTGCAATGTGAACGGCACTGACCCAATACAAACTGTGCAGGACCAGGAGGGAGGGACCAGGCTCCCCCCACCCCTCTGCCCTGAGAATCTGTGGGGGAGCCGGATAAGGCTGCAGGATCGGGATTGAGGAACAGGAAGGGCAAGGAGAGGAAGGGGGTACAGAGGTTGAGAGCGAGAGGGAGAGGCAGCTCCGTGGACATATCCATCGGCGGGACGTGGGGCGTTGATGGAGGGCCTAGCATTTATTGTCCATCCCTAATTGCCCTTGAACTGAATGGCTCACTGGGCCATCTCGGAGGGCACGTTTTCTAAGGGTCAAACCCTTAGAAAGGGGTAGCACGGTAGCACAGTGGATAGCACAATCGCTTCACAGCTCCAGGGTCCCAGGTTCGATTTCGGCTTGGGTCACTGTCTGTGCGGAGTCTGCACATCCTCCCCATGTGTGCGTGGGTTTCCTCCGGGTGCTCCGGTTTCCTCCCACAGTCCAAAGATGTGCAGGTTAGGTGGATTGGCCATGATAAATTGCCCCTTAGTGTCCAAAATTGCCCTTAGTGTTGGGTGGGGTTACTGGGTTATGGTGATAGGGTGGAGGTGTTAACCTTGGGTAGGGTGCTCTTTCCAGGAGCCGGTGCAGACTCGATGGGCCGAATGGCCTCCTTCTGCACTGTAAATTCTATGTAAAAAACCACATTGCTGTGGGTCTGGAGTCACATGTAGGCCAGACCAGGTAAGGACGGCACATTTCCATTTCCTCAAAAGGACATCAGTGAACCAGATGGGTTGTTCATATGACAATCGATCATGGTTTCACGGTCTTCGTTGGACATTTTATTCCAGATTTTGTAAAAAATTAATTCAAATTTCACCATCTGCCACAGTGGGATTGGAACCTGGGTCCCCGATTAATAGTCCAGTGACAATTCCACAATGCGTTGCCTCCCCCAGCTAATGTTGCTCCTCTGTTTTAGGTGAGCACAGTTTACTTGGCCAAAAACATGGCGACCATGGCGACCGAGCATGATGAAGGGACGCCCCTCAAGGTGAGCGAACATGCTCCACCCGCAACAGGTAAAAGATCATCACTATACATGGCGGGGTCAGGGATTGTGATGGGAAGGGTTTGGATGCATGGGACTGTGTACAATGGGAGTGAATGGAAAGGGATTTGGGTCCATTGGGATTATGTACAGTGGGAGTGAATGGGAAGGGGTTTGGGTCCATTGGGATTGTGTACAGTGGGAGTGAATGGGAAGGGGTTTGGGTCCATTGGGATTGTGTACAGTGGGAGTGAATGGGAAGGGGTTTGGGTCCATTGGGATTGTGTACAGTGGGAGTGAATGGGAAGGGGTTTGGGTCCATTGAGATTGTGCACAGTGGGAGAGAACGGGAAGGGGTTTGGGTCCATTGGGATTGTGTACAGTGGGAGTGAATGGGAAGAGGTTTGGGTCCATTGGGATTGTGTACAGTGGGAGTGAATGGGAAGGGGTTTGGGTCCATTGGGATTGTGTACAGTGGGAGTGAATGGGAAGGGATTTGGGTCCATTGGGATTGTGTACAATGGGAGTGAATGGGAAGGGGTTTGGGTCCATTGGGATTGTGTACAGTGGGAGTGAATGGGAAGGGGTTTGGCTCCATTGGGATTGTGTACAGTGGGAGTGAATGGGAAGGGGTTTGGCTCCATTGGGATTGTGTACAGTGGGAGTGAATGGGAAGGGGTTTGGGTCCATTGGGATTGTGTACAATGGGAGTGAATGGGAAGAGGTTTGTGTCCGTTAGGATTGTGTACAGTGGGAGTGAATGGGAAGGGATTTGGGTCCATTGGGATTGTGTACAATGGGAGTGAATGGGAAGGGGTTTGTGTCCATTAGGATTGTGTACAGTGGGAGTGAATGGGAAGGGGTTTGGGTCCATTGGGATTGTGTACAATGGGAGTGAATGGGAAGGGGTTTGGGTCCATTGGGATTGTGTACAGTGGGAGTGAATGGGAAGGGGTTTGGGCCCATTGGGATTGTGTACAGTGGGAGTGAATGGGAAGGGGTTTGGGCCCATTGGGATTGTGTACAGTGGGAGTGAATGGGAAGGGGTTTGGGCCCATTGGGATTGTGTACAGTGGAAGTTAATGGGAAGGGGATTGGGTCCATTGGAATTGTGCCAGCAGCTCGGTTCGATTCCCGTACCAGCCTCCCCGAACAGGCGCCGGAATGTGGCGACTAGGGGCTTTTCACAGTAACTTCATTGAAGCCTACTCATGACAATAAGCGATTTTCATTTCATTTTCATGCGCCCACACAAATCCCGTGATACTCCTGTTAACTCTCCTAAAAAAAGGCCTTCGGGATAAGGATTGGAAGGCACTGGAACAGAAACAAAAACCTCGGAAGCACCGTCATCTTGACGGACTGCACCCTCCCCGCCAGTGACAGCGGTAACATATCCCACCTCTTAAACTCCTCCTCCATCTGCTCCACCAACCTTGTGAGGTCGGCTGTGAGTTCTTGCAGGACGTTTATCAACGTGGGATTGTTACTCGACACAGATCAAGATCGAACGAAAGATTGATGAGCAGGAGTAGGCCATTTGGCCATTGGAACCTGCTCCTCCATTTGATCAGATCAAGAGAGATCTGTCTGTGGGCCTCACCTCCACTGTCCCCATCCTCCCTGAACTTCACCCGCTCCCCCCACCCCCCCCACCTCCACCCCCAAGTTTCCCCATAACCCCCGACTCCCTCCTCGATCAGAACTCTAATTCGGGCCTTGTATATATTCGGTGACCCGCAGCCTCCGCTGCTTCTCTGGGGGAGAGGACTCCACAGACCGACCTCCCTCTGAGAGAAGAAATTCCTCCTCATCCCCGTCTTCAATGGGAGACCACCTCATTTTGAAACTGTGCCCCTAACCCCCCCCGGTTCTAGATTCCCCCATGAGGAGGGGAAACATCCTCTCAGCTTCCACCCTGTAAAACCCCCTCCCCCCCCCTCAGAATCTGATCCGTGTCAATAAGATCTCCTCTGGTTCTTTCTAAACTCCAATGGGTACAGGCCCCGACCGGCCCAACCTTTCCTCATCGGACATACCCCTTCATCCCGGGAATCGGGCCCGTGGACCTTCTCTGAACTGGTACTAAGTCCATCGGCCCAGTGAGGAGGGGAGGGGAGTTGGGGGTCAGACCCCTCGGTGAGGAGGCGGTACGGGAATGCCAGTACATCTAATTTGGACCAGCCTCTAATCCCGGCAGGATACCAGGACTCGCCGCCCAGTTACAGCGAGAACGAGGGCATGTTCGCCCGCACCTTGGACGATACGACCATCCGCCGGTACTTCATTCGAAAGGTGAGCAGAAAGGTCCGGAAGGGCCGGGGGTGTGAGACATTGGGCGGGATTGGCCGAACAGCGGGTTTTCCAGCGGCGGAGGCAGCCCACCAGCAGCCCACCTACCGACCCGGCCGAACGGGATTTCCCGGTGACTGCACTCCGCTTCGCCGGGATACCAGCGCGCCGGCGGCAACAGCTGGTGCACACTGCCCTTTCATTCAGTATGAGTACGAGGCTGAAGCACATAATCGGGACAGTGGAGAGGGAGCTTTACTCTGTATCTAACCCCGTGCTGTACCTGTCCTGGGAGTGTTTGATGGGGGACAGTGTAGAGGGAGCTTTACTCTGTATCTAACCCCGTGCTGTACCTGTCCTGGGAGTGTTTGATGGGGACAGTGTAGAGGGAGCTTTACTCTGTATCTAACCCCGTGCTGTACCTGTCCTGGGAGTGTTTGATGGGGACAGTGTAGAGGGAGCTTTACTCTGTATCTAACCCCGTGCTGTACCTGTCCTGGGAGTGTTTGATGGGGACAGTGTAGAGGGAGCTTTACTCTGTATCTAACCCCGTGCTGTACCTGTCCTGGGAGTGTTTGATGGGGACAGTGCAGAGGGAGCTTTACTCTGTATCTAACCCCGTGCTGTCCCTGTCCTGGGAGTGTTTGATGGGGACAGTGTAGAGGGAGCTTTACTCTGTATCTAACCCCGTGCTGTACCTGTCCTGGGAGTGTTTGATAAGGGACAGTGTAGAGGGAGCTTTACTCTGTATCTAACCCCGTGCTGTCCCTGTCCTGGGAGTGTTTGATGGGGGACAGTGTAGAGGGAGCTTTACTCTGTATCTAACCCCGTGCTGTCCCTGTCCTGGGAGTGTTTGATGGGGGACAGTGTAGAGGGAGCTTTACTCTGTATCTAACCCCGTGCTGTCCCTGTCCTGGGAGTGTTTGATGGGGACAGTGTAGAGGGAGCTTTACTCTGTATCTAACCACGTGCTGTACCTGTCCTGGGAGTGTTTGATGGACACAGTGTAGAGGGAGCTTTACTCTGTATCTAACCCCGTGCTGTACCAGTCCTGGGAGTGTTTGATGGGGACAGTGTAGACAGAGCTTTACTCTGTATCTAACCCCGTGCTGTACCTGTCCTGGGAGTGTTTGATGGACACAGTGTAGAGGGAGCTTTACTCTGTATCTAACCCCGTGCTGTACCTGTCCTGGGAGTGTTTGATGGGGACAGTGTAGAGGGAGCTTTACTCTGTATCTAACCCCGTGCTGTACCTGTCCTGGGAGTGTTTGATGGGGACAGTGTACAGGGAGCTTTACTCTGTATCTAACCCCGTGCTGTACCTGTCCTGGGAGTGTTTGATGGACACAGTGTAGAGGGAGCTTTACTCTGTATCTAACCCCGTGCTGTACCTGTCCTGGGAGTGTTTGATGGACACAGTGTAGAGGGAGCTTTACTCTGTATCTAACCCCGTGCTGTACCTGTCCTGGGAGTGTTTGATGGGGACAGTGTAGAGGGAGCTTTACTCTGTATCTAACCCCGTGCTGTACCTGTCCTGGGAGTGTTTGATGGGGACAGTGTAGAGGGAGCTTTACTCTGTATCAAACCCCGTGCTGTACCTGTCCTGGGAGTGTTTGATGGGGACAGTGTAGAGGGAGCTTTACTCTGTATCTAACCCCGTGCTGTACCTGTCCTGGGAGCGTTTGATGGGGACAGTGTAGAGGGAGCTTTACTCTGTATCTAACCCCGTGCTGTCCCTGTCCTGGGAGTGTTTGATGGGGACAGTGTAGAGGGAGCTTTACTCTGTATCTAACCCCATGCTGTACCTGTCCTGGGAGTGTTTGATGGGGACAGTGTAGAGGGAGCTTTACTCTGTATCTAACCCCCGTGCTGTACCTGTCCTGGGAGTGTTTGATGGGGATAGTATAGAGGGAGCTTTACTCTGTATCTAACACCGTGCTGTACCTGTCCTGGGAGTGTTTGATGGGAACAGGGTAGAGGGAGCTTTACTCTGTATCTAACCCCGTGCTGTACCTGTCCTGGGAGTGTTTGATGGGAACAGGGTAGAGGGAGCTTTACTCTGTATCTAACCCCGTGCTGTACCTGTCCTGGGAGTGTTTGATGGGGACAGTGTAGAAGGAGCTTTACTCTGTATCTAACCCCGTGCTGTACCTGTCCTGGGAGTGTTTGATGGGGGCAGTGTAGAGGGAGGTTTACTCTGTATCTAACCCCGTGCTCTACCTGTCCTGAGGGTGTTTGATGGGGACAGTGTAGAAGGAGCTTTACTCTGTATCTAACCCCGTGCTGTACCTGTCCTGGGAGTGTTTGATGGGGACAGTGTAGAAGGAGCTTTACTCTGTATCTAACCCCGTGCTGTACCTGTCCTGGGAGTGTTTGATGGGGACAGTGTGGAGGGAGCTTTACTCTGTATCAAACCCCGTGCTGTACCTGTCCTGGGAGTGTTTGATGGGGACAGTGTAGAGGGAGCTTTACTCTGTATCTCACACCGTGCTGTACCTGTCCTGGGAGTGTTTGATGGGGACAGTGTAGAGGGAGCTTTACTCTGTATCTAACCCCGTGCTGTACCTGTCCTGGGAGCGTTTGATGGGGACAGTGTAGAGGGAGCTTTACTCTGTATCTAACCCCGTGCTGTCCCTGTCCTGGGAGTGTTTGATGGGGACAGTGTAGAGGGAGCTTTACTCTGTATCTAACCCCATGCTGTACCTGTCCTGGGAGTGTTTGATGGGGACAGTGTAGAAGGAGCTTTACTCTGTATCTAACCCCCGTGCTGTACCTGTCCTGGGAGTGTTTGATGGGGATAGTATAGAGGGAGCTTTACTCTGTATCTAACACCGTGCTGTACCTGTCCTGGGAGTGTTTGATGGGGACAGTGTAGAGGAAGCTTTACTCTGTATCTAACCCCCGTGCTGTACCTGTCCTGGGAGTGTTTGATGGGGACAGTATAGAGGGAGCTTTACTCTGTATCTAACACCGTGCTGTACCTGCCCTGGGAGTGTTTGATGGGGACAGTGTAGAGGGAGCTTTACTCTGTATCTAACCCCGTGCTGTACCTGTCCTGGGAGTGTTTGATGGGGACAGTGTAGAGGGAGCTTTACTCTGTATCTAACCCCGTGCTGTACCTGTCCTGGGAGTGTTTGATGGGGACAGTGTAGAGGGAGCTTTACTCTGTATCTAACCCCGTGCTGTCCCTGTCCTGGGAGTGTTTGATGGAGACAGTGTAGAGGGAGCTTCACTCTGTATCTAACCCCCGTGCTGTACCTGTCCTGGGAGTGTTTGATGGGGACAGTGTAGAGGGAGCTTTACTCTGTATCTAACCCCGTGCTGTACCTGTCCTGGGAGTGTTTGATGGGGACAGTATAGAGGGAGCTTTTCTCTGTATCTAACCCCGTGCTGTACCTGTCCTGGGAGTGTTTGATGGGGACAGTGTAGAGGGAGCTTTACTCTGTATCTAACCCTGTGCTGTACCTGTCCTGGGAGTGTTTGATGAGGACAGTGTAGAGGGAGCTTTACTCTGTATCTAACCCCGTGCTGTACCTGTCCTGGGAGTGTTTGATGGGGACAGTGTAGAGGGAGCTTTACTCTGTATCTAACCCCGTGCTGTACCTGTCCTGGGAGTGTTTGATGGGGACAGTGTAGAGGAAGCTTTACTCTGTATCAAACCCCGTGCTGTACCTGTCCTGGGAGTGTTTGATGGGGACAGTGTAGAGGGAGCTTTACTCTGTATCTCACACCGTGCTGTACCTGTCCTGGGAGTGTTTGATGGAGACAGTGTAGAGGGAGCTTTACTCTGTATCTAACCCCGTGCTGTACCTGTCCTGGGAGCGTTTGATGGGGACAGTGTAGAGGGAGCTTTACTCTGTATCTAACCCCGTGCTGTCCCTGTCCTGGGAGTGTTTGATGGGGACAGTGTAGAGGGAGCTTTACTCTGTATCTAACCCCATGCTGTACCTGTCCTGGGAGTGTTTGATGGGGACAGTGTAGAGGGAGCTTTACTCTGTATCTAACCCCCGTGCTGTACCTGTCCTGGGAGTGTTTGATGGGGACAGTATAGAGGGAGCTTTACTCTGTATCTAACACCGTGCTGTACCTGTCCTGGGAGTGTTTGATGGGGACAGTGTAGAGGAAGCTTTACTCTGTATCTAACCCCCGTGCTATACCTGTCCTGGGAGTGTTTGATGGGGACAGTATAGAGGGAGCTTTACACTGTATCTAACACCGTGCTCTACCTGCCCTGGGAGTGTTTGATGGAGACAGTGTAGAGGGAGCTTTACTCTGTATCTAACCCCGTGCTGTACCTGTCCTGGGAGTGTTTGATGGGGACAGTGTAGAGGGAGCTTTACTCTGTATCTAACCCCGTGCTGTACCTGTCCTGGGAGTGTTTGATGGAGACAGTGTAGAGGGAGCTTTACTCTGTATCTAACCCCGTGCTGTACCTGTCCTGGGAGCGTTTGATGGGGACAGTGTAGAGGGAGCTTTACTCTGTATCTAACCCCGTGCTGTCCCTGCCCTGGGAGTGTTTGAAGGGGACAGTGTAGAGGGAGCTTTACTCTGTATCTAACCCCGTGCTGTCCCTGTCCTGGGAGTGTTTGATGGGGACAGTGTAGAGGGAGCTTTACTCTGTATCTAACCCCATGCTGTACCTGTCCTGGGAGTGTTTGATGGGGACAGTGTAGAGGGAGCTTTACTCTGTATCTAACCCCGTGCTGTACCTGTCCTGGGAGTGTTTGATGGGGACAGTGTAGAGGGAGCTTTACTCTGTATCTAACCCCCGTGCTGTACCTGTCCTGGGAGTGTTTGATGGGGACAGTATAGAGGGAGCTTTTCTCTGTATCTAACCCCGTGCTGTACCTGTCCTGGGAGTGTTTGATGGGGACAGTGTAGAGGGAGCTTTACTCTGTATCTAACCCCGTGCTGTACCTGTCCTGGGAGTGTTTGATGAGGACAGTGTAGAGGGAGCTTTACTCTGTATCTAACCCCGTGCTGTACCTGTCCTGGGAGTGTTTGATGGGGACAGTGTAGAGGGAGCTTTACTCTGTATCTAACCCCGTGCTGTCCCTGTCCTGGGAGTGTTTGATGGGGACAGTGTAGAGGGAGCTTTACTCTGTATCTAACCCGGTGCTGTACCTGTCCTGGGAGTGTTTGATGGGGACAGTGTAGAGGGAGCTTTACTCTGTATCTAACCCCGTGCTGTACCTGGCCTGGGAGTGTTTGATGGGGACAGTGTAGAGGGAGCTTTACTCTGTATCTAACCCCGTGCTGTACCTGCCCTGGGAGTGTTTGATGGGGACAGTGTAGAGGGAGCTTTACTCTGTATCTAACCCGGTGCTGTACCTGTCCTGGGAATGTGTGATGGGGACAGTGTAGAGGGAGCTTTACTCTGTATCTATCCTCGTGCTGTACCTGTCCTGGGAGTGTTTGATGGGGACAGTGTAGGGGAGCTTTACTCTGTATCTAACCCCGTGCTGTACCTGTCCTGGGAGTGTTTGATGGGGACAGTGTAGAGGGAGCTTTACTCTGTATCTAACCCCGTGCTGTACCTGTCCTGGGAGTGTTTGATGGGGACAGTGTAGAGGGAGCTTTACTCTGTATCTAACCCCGTGCTGTACCTGTCGTGGGAGTGTTTGATGGGGACAGTGTAGAGGGAGCTTTACTCTGTATCTAACCCCGTGCTGTACCTGTCCTGGGAGTGTTTGATGGGGACAGTGTACAGGGAGCTTTACTCTGTATCTAACCCCGAGCTGTACAGTTTGAAGGGGACATAAGCTGTTCAGTTTTGTGCGTCAGTAACTGTGTTTCGTTCCTCAGGTGTTTGTGATCGTCGGCGTTCAGCTGCTGTTCACTTTCGGGATTGTCTGTGTCTTCACCTACTCCTCAGACATCAGGAACTTCACCCAGGCGACCCCGGCCTTCTTGTATTCCTCCTTTGGTATTTTCATCGTCATGCTGGTGGCCCTGAACTGCTGTGGGGACATTCGGAGGCAGTACCCCTGGAACATTCTCTGCATGGTGAGCTGAACCATTTGACCCCCAGTGGACACGACGCGGATGCCGAGCACGGGGCCTGCACTGGCCGCCTCTCGCCTCGGCCTTGTGAGCCCCAGCCTTGAACGTCCCAACACAGCCCGGCCTCTGCCAGCCTCCGGACACCTCAGGTCATCCGAAGGTTTGCTGCCCGTGTTGTAACTTGCGCCAAGTCGCATTCCTGCCCCCCCCCCATTGAACCCCTCCCCCCCTCCCAAACATCACCCTGTGCCCACTGACCCCAATCCTGCAATGACGTGATTTTAAACTTCTCATCCTTGCTGTCGAATCCAAGCATGGCCTCCCGCACTCCTTATCTCCCCCTACCTTTCCCAACTCTCGGAGGTCCATAGAATCCCGACATTGCAGCCGGAGGCCACCTGGGTCGGCACCGACCCTCCGAAAGAGCACCCGACCTGGGCCCACTTCCCTGGCCTATTCCTGTAACCACCCCGTGCATTGAGCACGGCCAATTCACCTCACCTGCGCGTCTTTGGACTGCGGGAGGAAACCGGAGCACCCGGAGGAAACCCACTCAGACAAGGTGGTGCACACTCCACACAGACAGTCACCCAAGGCCGGAATTGAACCCGGGTCCTGATCACTGCGAGGCAGCCGTGCTAACCACTGTGCCACCCTATGTGCCTCTTCAATTCCGGCCTGCCCATGCATTCCCCAACCCCCCCCTCCCCCGATGAACTTAACCGCGCAGTCATTGTCGGCCACGCCTTCAGAGGAATCCACTGCGCGGGGGGGGGGGGGGGGACAGAATGCCTTTCGACATGACGACCAGCCTTCCCGATGCCAGTCTCTGCTGCCTTCTCACTCTCTCCTCCACCCTCTCCTCCCCCATAGACCCTGCTGACACTCAGCCTCTCCTACATGGTTGGAGCCATTGCCTCCAACTACAACACCGCCTCGGTCATGATCGCTCTGGGATCCACGGTGGCTGTCTGCTTGGCAATCATCCTCTTTGCCAGCCAGGTAAGACAACCCCTGGGGTTTGCATGAGTGCGCGTGTGCGTGTGCGTGTGCGTGTGTGTGTGTGTGTGTGCACTCTCTGGGAGGAGTTCCATTGAGAGTAATGTCTGCTCTCTGTCTCTCTCTCTGGGAGGTGTCCCATTGAGAGTAATGTCTGCTCTCTGTCTCTCTCTCTGGGATGGTGTCCCATTGAGAGTAATGTCTGCTCTCTCTCTCTCTCTCTCTGGGATGGTGTCCCATTGAGAGTAATGTCTGCTCTCTGTCTCTCTCTCTGGGATGGTGTCCCATTGAGAGTAATGTCTGCTCTCTGTCTCTCTCTCTGGGATGGTGTCCCATTGAGAGTAATGTCTGCTCTCTGTCTCTCTCTCTGGGATGGTGTCCCATTGAGAGTAATGTCTGCTCTCTGTCTCTCTCTCTGGGATGGTGTCCCATTGAGAGTAATGTCTGCTCTCTGTCTCTCTCTCTGGGAGGTGTCCCATTGAGAGTAATGTCTGCTCTCTGTCTCTCTCTCTGGGAGGTGTCCCATTGAGAGTAATGTCTGCTCTCTGTCTCTCTCTCTGGGATGGTGTCCCATTGAGAGTAATGTCTGCTCTCTGTCTCTCTCTCTGGGAGGTGTCCCATTGAGAGTAATGTCTGCTCTCTGTCTCTCTCTCTCTGGGAGGTGTCCCATTGAGAGTAATGTCTGCTCTCTGTCTCTCTCTCTGGGAGATGCCCCATTGAGAGTAATGTCTGCTCTCTGTCTCTCTCTGGGATGGTGTCCCATTGAGAGTAATGTCTGCTCTCTGTCTCTCTCTCTGTGAGGTGTCCCATTGAGAGTAATGTCTGCTCTCTGTCTCTCTCTCTCTGGGAGGTGTCCCATTGAGAGTAATGTCTGCTCTCTGTCTCTCTCTCTGGGAGATGCCCCATTGAGAGTAATGTCTGCTCTCTCTCTCTCTCTGGGAGGTGTCCCATTGAGAGTAATGTCTGCTCTCTGTCTCTCTCTCTGGGATGGTGTCCCATTGAGAGTAATGTCTGCTCTCTGTCTCTCTCTCTGGGAGGTGTCCCATTGAGAGTAATGTCTGCTCTCTGTCTCTCTCTCTGGGAGGTGTCCCATTGAGAGTAATGTCTGCTCTCTCTCTCTCTCTGGGAGGTGTCCCATTGAGAGTAATGTCTGCTCTCTCTCTCTCTCTGGGAGGTGTCCCATTGAGAGTAATGTCTGCTCTCTGTCTCTCTCTCTGGGAGGTGTCCCATTGAGAGTAATGTCTGCTCTCTGTCTCTCTCTCTGGGATGGTGTCACATTGAGAGTAATGTCTGCTCTCTGTCTCTCTCTCTCTGGGATGGTGTCCCATTGAGAGTAATGTCTGCTCTCTGTCTCTCTCTCTCTGGGATGGTGTCCCATTGAGAGTAATGTCTGCTCTCTGTCTCTCTCTCTGGGAGATGCCCCATTGAGAGTAATGTCTGCTCTCTCTCTCTCTCTGGGAGGTGTCCCATTGAGAGTAATGTCTGCTCTCTGTCTCTCTCTCTGGGATGGTGTCCCATTGAGAGTAATGTCTGCTCTCTGTCTCTCTCTCTGGGATGGTGTCCCATTGAGAGTAATGTCTGCTCCCTGTCTCTCTCTGGGAGGTGTCCCATTGAGAGTAATGTCTGCTCTCTGTCTCTCTCTGGGAGGTGTCCCATTGAGAGTAATGTCTGCTCTCTGTCTCTCTCTCTCTGGGATGGTGTCCCATTGAGAGTAATGTCTGCTCTCTGTCTCTCTCTGGGAGGTGTCCCATTGAGAGTAATGTAATGCTCTCTGTCTCTCTCTCTGGGAGGTGTCCCATTGAGAGTAATGTCTGCTCTCTGTCTCTCTATCTGGGAGGTGTCCCATTGAGAGTAATGTCTGCTCTCTGTCTCTCTCTCTGCGATGGTGTCCCATTGAGAGTAATGTCTGCTCTCTGCTCTCTCTCTCTGGGATGGTGTCCCATTGAGAGTAATGTCTGCTCTCTGTCTCTCTCCTCTCTGGATGGTGTCCCATTGAGAGTAATGTCTGGCTCTCTGTCTCTCTCTCTCTCTGGGATGGGTCCCATTGAGAGTAATGTCTGCTCTCTGTCTCTCTCTCTGGGAGGTGCCCCATTGAGAGTAATGTCTGCTCTCTGTCTCTCTCTCTGGGAGATGCCCCATTGAGAGTAATGTCTGCTCTCTCTCTCTCTCTCTGGGATGGTGTCCCATTGAGAGTAATGTCTGCTCTCTCTCTCTCTCTGGGATGGTGTCCCATTGAGAGTAATGTCTGGTCTCTGTCTCTCTCTCTGGGATGGTGTCCCATTGAGAGTAATGTCTGCTCTCTCTCTCTCTCTCTGGGATGGTGTCCCATTGAGAGTAATGTCTGCTCTCTCTCTCTCTCTGGGATGGTGTCCATTGAGAGTAATGTCTGGTCTCTGTCTCTCTCCTCTCTCTGGGATGGTGTCCCATTGAGAGTAATGTCTGGTCTCTGTCTCTCTCTCTGGGATGGTGTCCCCATTGAGAGTAATGTCTGCTCTCTCTCTCTCTCTGGGATGGTGTCCCATTGAGAGTAATGTCTGCTCTCTGTCTCTCTCTCTCTCTGGGATGGTGTCCCATTGAGAGTAATGTCTGCTCTCTGTCTCTCTCTCTGGGAGGTGTCCCATTGAGAGTAATGTCTGCTCTCTCTCTCTCTCTGGGAGGTGTCCCATTGAGAGTAATGTCTGCTCTCTCTCTCTCTCTGGGATGGTGTCCCATTGAGAGTAATGTCTGGTCTCTGTCTCTCTCTCTGGGATGGTGTCCCATTAAGAGTAATGTCTGCTCTCTGTCTCTCTCTCTGGGATGGTGTCCCCCATTGAGAGTAATGTCTGCTCTCTCTCTCTCTCTCTGGGAGGTGTCCCATTGAGAGTAATGTCTGCTCTCTCTCTCTCTCTGGGATGGTGTCCCATTGAGATTAATGTCTGCTCTCTCTCTCTCTCTGGGATGGTGTCCCATTGAGAGGTTAAACACGTTGGCCAACGTATAAAGTGCATGGTTTTTATTAATTTAAAAAGACACAGCTCTACACTGCAATTTCTTTCCCAGTAGGCATCGTGCCTCCATGATCTCTTTATTCGGCCAGGCTGACTCATGGCGGAGGAATGTAAAATGAACCCTGGATGACGTTAATTAACAATGCCTCATCAGCAGACAGTCCCGGCTCGGAGCCCCCAGAAATCCGGTCTTGTGGACACCCACTGGGTGGGGGGGGGGGGGGGGGGGGGGGGGGGGGGGGGGGGAGGCGGATTCCCGCTCACCGTCTCTCCTCCGGAGTGGACGTTATTGTCAAAATACTGGTGGAAAAGGGAAGATTCAAGAAGTAAAATCCACTGTGTCCACTGCCATGATTATACTTAAGTGTATGTTGTCGCCTATTGTAGTCTTTCTTAATGTGTGTGTGTCTGTACTTTAAAGTCCATAACTATTTTTTCGTGACCGATAACAAGAAGACCCTTTCTCACTGGTTTGCATATCTTTTAGAATCATAGAATTTACAGTGCAGAAGGAGGCCATTCAGCCCATCGAGTCTGCACCGGTTCTTGGAAAGAGCACCCTACCCAAGGTCAACAACTCCACCCTATCCCCTTTATCCCCATAATCCCTCCTTACCTTTTTGGACACTAAGGGCAATTTAGCATGGCCAGTCCACCTAACCTGCACGTCTTTGGACTGTGGGAGGAAACCGGAGCACCCGGAGGAAACCCACGCACACACGGGGAGGATGTGCAGACTCCGCACAGACAGTGACCCCAGCCGGGAATCGAACCTGGGACCCTGGAGCCGTGAAGCAATTGTGCTGTCCACAATGCTACCGTGCTGCCCTTTTCTCACGTAATACCAAATTGAAAAATATAACCGTTACTGTTCCAAGTTAACCTTCTTGGGTTTCCGGACACACAAGCATTTAACGTCAGCAGGGTTGTGAACAGTATGTGCCTGTCCAAGGTGAACCTCCCAAGCCAGCCCTCCCCGTGGTGAAGCCTTCACCGCACCATCACTCACTCGCTCTCTCTCTCTCCCCACGTCTCCACAGACCCGGTTTGACTTCACCCTCTGCTATGGCTTCCTCCTAGTCGCCTCCATCGTCCTCTTGATGTTCGGCTTCTTCAGCATCTTCTTCTACAGTCGCATACTGCAAATCGTCTATGGCTCGCTGGGAGCCATGATCTTCTCCATTGTAAGTATAACGCCCCCAGCATCCTACGTTCATTCCCACGTCCTTGCTGAAGAGGAGAAGGTTGAGCCCTCAGAGAATCCCAGTGGGTTAATGACATCTGCAGTGCAGGATCAAGCCACACCCCCAAGGGCAGGGAGATTCAACAGAGCCAATCTCAGAGAGGTGGGGAAGGGGACATAGAGGAGCAGCAGTGAAGGGGGGGGGGGGGGGGGGTGGGGGGAGAGGTACATGAATGATCAGGAATAGAAAACAGGGCGATGAATGGGGTGGCCAACACATCACGTACCTGTCGCTATCTCTTGACTGATTCTGGGAAGAGTGAAGAGGACAGGTACAGCACGGGGTTAGATACAGAGTAAAGCTCCCTCTACACTGTCCCCATCAAACACTCCCAGGACAGGTACAGCACCGGGTTAGAAACAGAGTAAAGCTCCCTCTACACTGTCCCCATCAAACACTCCCAGGACAGGTACAGCACAGGGTTAGATACAGAGTAAAGCTCCCTCTACACTGTCCCCATCAAACACTCCCAGGACAGGTACAGCACGGGGTTAGATACAGAGTAAAGCTCCCTCTACTCTGTCCCCATCAAACACTCCCAGGACTGGTACAGCACGGGGTTAGATACAGAGTAAAGCTCCCTCTACACTGTCCCCATCAAACACTCCCAGGACAGGTACATAACGGGGTTAGATACAGAGTAAAGCTCCCTCTACACTGTCCCCATCAAACACTCCCAGGACAGGTACAGCACGGGGTTAGATACAGAGTAAAGCTCCCTCTACACTGTCCCCATCAAACACTCCCAGGACAGGTACAGCACGGGGTTAGATACAGAGTACCCCTCTACACTGTCCCCATTAAACACTCCCAGGACAGGTACAGCACGGGGTTAGATACAGAGTAAAGCTCCCTCTACACTGTCCCCATCAAACACTCCCAGGACAGGTACAGCACGGGGTTAGATACAGAGTAAAGCTCCCTCTACACTGTCCCCATCAAACACTCCCAGGACAGGTACAGCACGGGGATAGATACAGAGTAAAGCTCCCTCTACACTGTCCCCATCAAACACTCCCAGGACAGGTACAGCACGGGGTTAGATACAGAGTAAAGCTCCCTCTACACTGTCCCCATCAAACACTCCCAGGACAGGTACAGCACGGGGTTAGATACAGAGTAAAGCTCCCTCTACACTGTCCCCATCAAACACTCCAGGACAGGTACAGCACGGGGTTAGATACAGAGTAAAGCTCCCTCTACACTGTCCCCATCAAACACTCCCAGGACAGGTACAGCACGGGTTAGATACAGAGTTACGCTCCCTCTACACTGTCCCCATCAAACACTCCCAGGACAGGTACAGCACGGGGTTAGATACAGAGTTACGCTCCCTCTACACTGTCCCCATCAAACACTCCCAGGACAGGTACAGCACGGGGTAGATACAGAGTAAAGCTCCCTCTACACTGTCCCCATCAAACACTCCCAGGACAGGTACAGCACAGGGTTAGATACAGAGTAAAGCTCCCTCTACACTGTCCCCCATCAAACACTCCCAGGACAGGTACAGCACGGGGTTAGATACAGAGTAAAGCTCCCTCTACACTGTCCCCATCAAACCCTCCCAGGACAGGTACAGCACGGGGTTAGATACAGAGTAAAGCTCCCTCTACACTGTCCCCATCAAACACTCCCAGGACAGGGACAGCACGGGGTTAGATACAGAGTAAAGCTCCCTCTGCACTGTCCCCATCAAACACTCCCAGGACAGATACAGCACTGGGGTTAGATACAGAGTAAAGCTCCCTCTACACTGTCCCCATCAAACACTCCCAGGACAGGTACAGCACGGGGTTAGATACAGAGTAAAGCTCCCTCTGCACTGTCCCCCATCAAACACTCCCAGGGCAGGTACAGCACAGGGTTAGATACAGAGTAAAGCTCCCTCTACACTGTCCCCATCAAACACTCCCAGGACAGGTACAGCACGGGGTTAGATACAGAGTAAAGCTCCCTCTACACTGTCCCATCAAACACTCCCAGGGCAGGTACAGCACGGGGTTAGATACAGAGTAAAGCTCCCTCTACGCACTGTCCCCATCAAACACTCCCAGGACAGGTACAGCACGGGGTTAGATACAGAGTAAAGCTCCCTCTGTACCTGTCCCCATCAAACAGTCCCAGACTCTCCTGACGATTTTCCGTCTTGTTGTCTCTCGCAGTTCTTGGCCGCCGACATCCAGCTGATGCTGGCCAACCATCGCTATGGTCTGAGCCCCGAGGAGTACATCTTTGGCGCCCTGATTCTGTACCTGGACATCATCAACATCTTCCTCTACATGCTGATGATCTTCGGAGGCGATCGCTAGCTCCCCATCTCCCGGTCTCCCCCCCCCCCCCCCCCCCCCCCCTCGCTCCCCCAGCGTGCATCCGCTGGTGGGGGGGGAGGCGTGACCTCGTGCGCTCAACTGAATGATAAGGTGGGGACAACGTGGCAGGAGGGACTGATTTTGTCGTCGGCGTGGGCAGCCGTTAAACCCAGACGGCCAGCAAACCAAAAGGCGGCGGCCACGGTACAACACTGACCGGCGGCAAGGCTGTTGTGCCAAACTACAAACCCAGGCTGATCTGCTGACCGAACGTCGCCCTCCTTCTCTCACCACAGTCCCCCCCCCCCCCATGTCTCTGCCACCCGGCGTCCGCTAACACTTTCCGTCTCGTTCAGACTACCAGCTCAGCTACGAAAGAAAGACTTCCCCTGCACTCCCTCAGATTCTGTTCCCGTGCCATCGTGCCATGTCTTCAGGTTTCAGATTAACTCGCCCACTCGGACGTTCTCGCTGACATCTCGCAATAGGTTTTCTCCCAACTCCCATTCCCACCTCGACAAGTGCCATACTGTTAATAATAAAAGTATTTTGTGAATCTAAAGCAGCGTGGACAAGTATTTATTTGCCGTCGCGAGGTGACGCCAGAGTCCCTTGCGTACGTCAGGTCAAGAAGCCGCCGGAGAGGCAAGAGCCGGTATGGTCTGGCTGACTTCATGTGACAAGTGGCAGCCATCCATCTGAAACCAGAACCTTTCCCCCGCTCTCCTGCAACCCAAACCTTGATTCCTCAGACCCCGATTAGACGTTGCTCACTCCGTCGTACTCTGATTGGACAGCGCGTACTCTATCACTTCTCGCACCCTGATTGGACGTTGCTCACTCTCTCCCCTTGCACCCTGATTGGATGGTACTTACTCTCCTTGCACCCTGATTGGATGGTACTTACTCTCCTTGCACCCTTACTGGATGGTAATTATTCTCCTTGCACCCTGATTGGACAGCTCACTCTCTCTCTTCTCACAGCCTTATTGGTCGGTGCTCACTCTCTCTCCTTGCACCCTGATTGGATGGTACTTACTGTCCTTGCATCCTGATTGGATGGTACTTACTCTCCTTGAACCCTGATTGGATGGTACTTACTCTCCTTGCACCCTGATTGGATGGTACTTATTCTCCTTGCAGCCTGATTGGACAGTGCTCACTCTATCTTCTCACAGCCTGATTGGACGGTACTCACTCTATCTTCTCACAGCCTGATTGGACGGTGCTCACTCTCTCCCCTTGCACCCTGATTGGATGCTACTTACTCTCCTTGAACCCCGATTGGATGGTACTTACTCTCCTTGCACCCTGATTGAATGGTACTTAGTCTCCTTGCAGCCTGATTGGACAGTGCTCACTCTATCTTCTCACAGCCTGATTGGACGGTGCTCACTCTCTCCCCTTGCACCCTGATTGGATGATACCTACTCTCCTTGCACCCTGATTGGATGGTAATTAATTCTCCTTGCACCCGATTGGATGGTACTTACTCTCCTTGCACCCTGATTGGATGGTACTTAATTCTCCTTTCACTCTGATTGGATGGTACCTAATCTCCTTTCACCCTGATTGGATGGTACTTACTCTCCTTGCACCCTGATTGGATGGTACTTACTCTCCTTGCACCCTGATTGGATGCTACTTACTCTCCTTGCACCCTGATTGGATGGTACTTATTCTCCTTGCACCCTGATTGGATGGTACTTACTCTCCTTGCACCCTGATTGGATGGTACTTACTCTCCTTGCACCCTGATTGGATGGTACTTACTCTCCTTGCAGCCTGATTGGACAGTGCTCACTCACTCTCTCCTCCCACCCTGAGGGTACACTCACTTAAGAGGACTGAAAAGCATTTTAAAAAACTGTCGAGATGGGGGAAACCACGTGGTACGAGCACGGCATGAGCAAATTTCCTTGGGCTCTGGAGCTACTCACCTTTTAATCCTTTGTTTTATCCTGTTTACAAAGCACATGCTTGCCTAATCCGGGAGTTAATACTCTGTAGTATGACCCAAGATGATTTATTAGAGTCATAGAGTCAAAGGCACAGAAACAGGCCCTGCGGCCCACCGTATCTGTACCGACCCTCAAATACCATTTATGGTAATCGCTTCGCACTTAGTCCACAGCGGACTATGCCGTGGCGATTTAGATGTTTCTTTTTCATATTTTTATTAAGGTGTTTGCAAACATTTTTATAACAATAACATTGACATGGTAAAATAAACATTTCCCCACCCGACCCAATCTTCACACACGTCAACCATCTAACACCTATCCGGCCCCCCCCCAACCCCCTTTAGAATGCTGCTTCTGCTGACAGTTTAATTTTCCCCGAGAAAGTCGATGAACGGTTGCCACCTCCGAGAGAACCCCATCATAGACCCTCTTAAGGCAAACTTTATTTTCTCGAGACTGAGAAACCCAGCCATGTCACTAACCCAGGTCTCTACACTCGGGGGCTTCAAGTCTCTCCACATTAACAAGATCCGTCTCCGGGCTACCTGGGAGGCAAAGGCCAAGACGTCGGCCTCTTTCGCCCCCTGACCTCCCGGGCCTTCTGACACTCCAAAGATCGCGACCTCCGGACTCGGCACCACCCGAGTTTCTAGCACCTTGGACATTGCCTTTGCAAACCTCTGCCAAAACCCTCTAAGCTTCGGGCATGCCCAGAACATGTGGACATGATTTGCTGGGCTTCCCGCGCACCTCACACATCTATCTTCTACCCCGAGAAACTTTCTCATCCCAGCCACCGTCATGTGTGCCTGGTGGACAACCTTAAATTGTATCAGGCTAAGCCTGGCACATGAAGAGGAGGAATTGATTTTTGATTTGATTGGATTTGATTTATTATTGTCACATGTATTGTATACAGTGAAAAGTATTGTTTCTTGCATGCTGTACAAACAATGCATACCTTACATAGGGAAGGAAGGAGGCTGCAGAATGTAATGTTACAGTTATAGCAAGGTGTAGAGAAAAGATCAACTTAATACGAGGTAGGTCCATTCAAAGGTCTAATGGCAGCAGGGAAGAAGCTGTTCTCGCGTCGGTTGATACGTGACCTCAAACTTTTGTATCTTTTTCCTGACGGAAGAAGGTGGAAGAGAGTCTGTCCGGGGTGCGTGGGGTCCCACGCTGACCCTGCTTAGGGCGTCCGCCCATCGACCTGCCTCTAACTCTCCACCTAGCTCCTCCTCCCACTTGCCCTTCAGCTCCTCTACCGGGGTTTCCTCCGCCTCCAACAGCTCCTGCTAGATATCCGACAGATTTAGATGCTTCTTAAACGTTGTGTGAGTACATACCTCCACCACCTCCTCAGGCAGCTGGTTCCATGACCCCACTGGGTGAAAAAATGTTTCCTGAGGTTCCCCCTGAACCATTTGCTCCTCACCGTAATCCTGTGGTCTCGGACATGTCTGCCAGGGGAAACGATTGTCACCCTATCACTGCCTCGTAATTTTGTATTGGATCCCCCTCGATTCCAGCCTCTCCAGTCTCTCCTCGTAGCTGAAACTTTCCACCCCAGGCAACCTCCTGGTGAATCTGCTCTGCACCCCCTCCGGCGGAGTGACGCCCTTCCGATGGTGTGGCGACCAGGACAATATTTGGGGCAGCACGGTAGCATAGTGGTTAGCATCAATGCTTCACAGCTCCAGGGTCCCAAGTTCGGTTCCCGGCTGGGTCACTGTCTGTGCGGAGTCTGCACATCCTCCCCGTGTGTGCGTGGGTTTCCTCCGGGTGCTCCGGTTTCCTCCCACAGTCCAAAGATGTGTGGGTTAGGTGGATTGGCCATGATAAATTGCCCTTAGTGTCCTAAAAAGTAAGGTTAAGGGGGAGTTGTTGGGTTACGGGTATAGGGTGGATACGTGAGTTTGAGTAGGGTGATCATGGCTCGGCACAACATTGAGGGCCGAAGGGCCTGTTCTGTGCTGTACTGTTCTATTCCATCTGTGGCCTATCTCAATGTTTCATAAAGTTGAATCAAGGCCTCCCTGCTCCTATATTCTATGCCCCAACTAATGAAGGCAAGCATTCTGTATGCCTTTTTCACCACCCTATCTATGGGCGGCATGGTAGCGCGGTGGTTAGCACTGTTGCTTCACAGTGCCGGGGTTCCAGGTTCGATTCCCGACTTGGGTCTCTGTGCGGAGTCTGCACGTTCTCCCCGTGTCTGTGTGGGTTTCCTCCGGGTGCTCCGGTTTCCTCCCACAAGTCCCGAAAGACGTGCTGTTGGGTGAATTGGACATTCTGAATTCTCCCTCTGTGACCCGGATAGGCTCCGGAATGTGGCGACTGGGGGATTCTCACAGTAACTTCATTGCAGTGTTAATGTCAGCCTACTTGTGATAATAAAGATTATTAATATTACCACCTGTGCTGCCCCATTGCAGGAGCCATGGACTTTTCCACCAAAGTCCCTTTGTTCCTCACTGGGGACTGGGGACAATCAATGTTCCAGGCCCATAATCATTCTCTTTCATAACTTTTTTTTTATAAATGTTTTTTATTCAGTTTTCATGTTTTACATTGAACAAATTACAAATTGTTAGAGAGAGAGAAAAAAAAAAGAACACGCAAAAATTAACATATATATTTACAGGTAAGCATCTTCGTAATAATAACTGTGGCCACCCCCTTTAGCCAGCATACATATTTTACATTCCCCAATATGGCCAAGGCACATGTTTATTGGCATTTATTTAGTTTGGTTTTGGGCCTTAGCTAGCCATCAAACCCCCGTAACGAACCCGTAGCCCCCCCCCCCCCCCCCCCCCCGG
Source organism: Scyliorhinus canicula (assembly GCF_902713615.1). Taxonomy (NCBI): domain Eukaryota; kingdom Metazoa; phylum Chordata; class Chondrichthyes; order Carcharhiniformes; family Scyliorhinidae; genus Scyliorhinus; species Scyliorhinus canicula. The sequence continues at coordinate 129,669,246 of NC_052162.1, read as the reverse complement.
CTACCTTCCCCCGACTATTCTTCCTCTTGTACGTTGGCCACAAACAGGTTCTGGAACAATTGCATGAATGGCTACCACGTTCTGTGGAAGCCGTCGTCTGACCCTCGGATGGCGAATTTGATTTTCTCCATTTGGAGAGATTCCGAGAGGTCGGACAGCCAGTCTGCAGCTCTGGGCGGTGCTGCTGACCGCCAGCCAAACAGGATTCTACGGTGGGCGATCAGGGAGGCAAAGGCAAGGGCGTCCGCCCTCCTCCCCAGGAATAGATCTGGCTGGTCTGAAACCCCGAAGACCGCCACTATCGGGCATGGCTCCACCCTCACCCCCACCACTTTGGACATAGCCTCGAAGAAGGCTGTCCAGTACTCCACAAGTCTGGGGCAAGACCAGAACATGTGGGCGTGGTTGGCCGGGCCTCTTTGGCACCGTTCACATCTGTCCTCCACCTCCGGGAAGAACCTACTCATACGGTTTCTTGTTAAGTGGGCTCTATGTACCACTTTTAGTTGCGTCAGGCTGAGCCTTGCGCACGTGGAGGTGGAGTTGACCCTATGCAGTGCTTCGCTCCAGAGTCCCCACCCTATCTCCATCCCCAGGTCGTCCTCCCATTTCCTTCTTGTTGCGTCCAGTACGGGGTTGTCCCTTTCTACCAGTCGGTCATACATGTCGCTACAGTTCTCTTTCATAACTTGGAAGATTTCCAGAAAGCTCCGGAGGCGGCGAGGTGTGGCGGGATCCGGCTCCGTTCTGGGGAGGGTGGTCTCATTTTTCCAGGACTTCTCGGCAGCAACACAGCTTTGATGAAGTTAGGAAACAGCTCAAGGCAGCTGGGGCGAATTAAGCTCTGCTTTATCCTGCGATGGGATGAAATCCGACGGCTCCGTCAAGATATTCGCTAAAACAGCCAGTACCTTGGCCTTTGTAAAGTCCATTGAAGGCGATAGTGCAGAGTAATAGCCTGCAGCTCATTGAAAGATCTGCTGGGCTTTCTCCGTCATAGTCTCATTCTATCTTATGTTACATGCATGTTTGCTGGGAGGTGTCAACAATGGAGCACGATCTGGGACTGGAGCACTGAGGATCCAGGTTTGACCCCGGCTCTGGGTCATTGTCCGTGTGGAGTTTGCACATTCTCCCCGTGTCTGCGTGGGTTTCGCCCCCACAACCCAAAGATGTGCAGGATAGGTGGATTGGCCACGCTAAATCTCCCCTTAATTGGAAAAGAATATATAACTGGGTACTCTAAAATTTAAAAAAATAAATAACTGAGCACTATACCGAATGTTTTATCTTTATTCCTCACTCGTGTTGAGGAATGTCCCCCAAGAAATATTGTCGCCGCGATTCCTTCTGTATTTGTATTGGGGTCTGTAAGGGCTGGATCCTGTAATGATCTATTATCCAAGAAAAGGGCATGATGTGAAATCTCTGGTGCAACTGGAAGGGGGCGGGGGAAGAGAGAGGTATGTTTTGGTGCATACCTGAACGTGGTGTGAAAATCCTGTCCTAATTTCCTTCTGCTGGTCTGTGCAAAGGCGATAGAGAATTTTAAACTATATTCCTGGAATGAGCGGGGTATTCACCATCCTGTCTTCTCTTGAGAAAGTTGACACAGCCTTGTCACAGGACACTCCAGTGAGTGACAGGCAGCAGTCAAAGTCAATTCCGGCCTGGTCGGTGTGGAGTTTGCTCGATCTCCCCGTGTCTGCGTGAGTTTCCTCCCACGAAGGTGTGCGGGTTAGGTGGCTTGGCCATGATCAATTGCCCTTTAGTGTCCAGGAATATGCGGTGTAGGTTGGGGTTACAGGGATAGGGCAACCCTGGTTTCAGGGGGTAAATGCAGACATGATGGGTCAAAGGGGCTTCTTCTGCACTGTAGGGATTCTAGGTTCTTTTCTATGCTGTAGCTAGTTGCCTGGCGGCAGCGCATACGAATGGTTATAGATCTGAGAATTTTAGCCTCCAGTGAGGGGCTAGGTAGAGTTACCCCTTTATTGTTTTGCATTATCTATAGACTCTTTGGGAGAGGCAATTAATTACACAGGATCCTTTGATCTTTAGGCTGCACAGCGCAGGGAAGCAGCAGGTCACGCTTTACACGGACGGTGTGCTGCCTGTTTGTATCTAAGCCGGACATCTCGGTTCCCGCTATTACCGGTGCGGTAGATAAGATTTAGCATTTTCTCTGGTGACAAAAAGTCAATTTTTTGAAGTCAGAGGCTGGGCCACTGGGTGGGCTGAGAGGAGACCCTTCACTAACTGCCTATTGGGTGGTGCCCCCCACCCCCACCTTGGGACCTCCCTACCTGGGAGTCGTACTTACCCCCTTCTTTAAAACAACTGTGTGGGGCAAATTCCACCCCCCCCCCCCACCCAACCGAGGTTGATTCGCTGATCCTCCCGACGATATCACGGCCGGGCAGGATCGCCTTGATCAAGGTGAGCGCGTTGCCTTGGGTTATTGTATCCCTTGCAGATGCTGCCAATCCTGAGGGCTAGGATATTATGAGCCATCGGATGGTTAGTTCATATGTACGATGGAACAAAAGGAAACCTCCTTTGAGGCTGGCTAAGTTGCACCTCCCAGGTTCCAAGGGGGTTCCGAGCATTAAAATGGACCAATCAGCCGCTCATCTTAGGCTTAGCAGCCCAGTCGGTGTGACCTTTACAGGCCCGGCTGTTCGACAGCGACCCCGAGTCCGGGCCTGCTAAGTGCGAGAATAGAATTCTATAATTATCAACACTCTTGGAGGATGGTTCGTCAATTGGAAGGGAGATCGAAACTGGCTTCCGCGCTCTCTCCCATCCAGGGAGGCCTGAATTTCCTGCCTTATGGACCACATGGATTCGATATTTGGAGGGGTAGAGGCATTTGCAGGCTGCGAGATATGTTCAGTGGTCCACCTCACCATCCTTTGAGCAGCTGTGCCAACAATTTGGCACTCCGAGACACTACTTTTTTAAAAGAAAAGAGACTTTAACCTGAATAAGATAACTATGCATCTCGACTCTTCTATTCCCCTAGTGGAAAATCGTCCCTACTTCTGCGGCGCTTAAACAATTAATTAGCAAGTCTTGTGACACTTAGTGTTGTAGATCCTGTGTGAGTACATTGGATACGTGGCAGTCTCGGGAAAGAGCCTTGTCAACTAATATTGATGAGGAGACATGGGGTAGTTGATGGAACCATCAATTCACCAGACACGTGTTTCCGATATGAATCTAGGCTTTAATCAACTTACTTCAGAGCCAGCCTGTTACCTGTTGATGAACTCTCGGTGAACTGCAGGCTGACTCTGGACAAGGGTATTTATACAGCAGCACAAGGGGGAGGAGTCATGGGTGGAGCCAAGGGTGAAGCCCTGTACATGCTCCTGAGCATTCCCAGAGCTACTCCCCCTAGTGATCGGGTAATGCTACTGCCTTTATAATAGTGTGAATTTACCATGTTATATTCACCACAGTAGTATGTGGGGTTATACCAAGAAAATCTCGGTATGTAATAGAATGAATGAGACTCCGTTGAAGATACTGCAACGTTTCCATATTACACCGGGTTTGAGACACAGGTTTGATCCTGCTATATTGTAAAGGTCATTCCTGTCTATTCCCCTTTCTTTTATTTTACTGCTCTTATTTAAATCCATGGATAATTAATGGACGTGCCTCTTTAAAGTAAGCAGCTTGTGTCTTTCATTCAAACAGAAAGATTCCAGAGGTTTAAGGAGAGATCACATGCCGGCTTAAACTGGACAGCAGACTTGTAAGGACTAGTGTGAGAGATGGGGTTGGGACCTCGGTTTGATCGATTGTGGTCATTGAATTGGCCCAAAAAGCTGTGCACTACCCTGTAACAGGTGGCGATCGGATCTTATCCCACTGATACGCTTTTCAGAGCAAGTTTTGATTCTGGCAGCACGGAGAAAAAGATCCAGCTAACTCTCTCCAGAAAGCCTGTGGGGGCTGTATTCCTGAAACTACAGAGGCCTGAATACAAACCAGGAACAGAAAGCAAGGTTTGAAGAGGAGTGAGCTGCCTCTCCAGGAAAGTGGAGAGTGCTGCATTTCTAAACCCCAGAGAACCTGCACGAACGAATGATTCTACAGAGACGGCCGGTTTCAACAGAGACTTTAACCTTCAAGCTTGTTGAAAGAAAAGGCGCAGAAAAACCATCATCTGAAACAAAGGCTCTTTTTACTATCGCTTATGACTTTTACCCTTTCCACCCCCTCTGTGTATATCTGGCTTGTGTGTGTATATTTAGAGTGGGAGTTAGGTATTATTTAATCATTAACCAACTGTACCTATTGCATATTCCGCGGGAGTTCTTGTTACAAATGAACAGTAATTGTGTTTAACCTTACAAACCCGGTGACTATAATTATTCGGTCGCCAAGGGCCAAAGACTTCGGATATTTTTTACAAGAATTATTGGTTAATTCACTTGTGTTGTGATTCCGGGGCATGTGGGGCTGGAATTGACTGCGCACTAGCCCAGGGTGGCGTAACAATACCCCCTTGGGTCTGGTAGTCGAGGGTGACTACATACACTGCGTGTGGCCCTGTGTCAAAATTCAATCCTATTGGTCTGGTGCAGATAAAGAGCTCGGGAGGATATTTAGTACGGCCATCAAATTTGATCCTTTGTTCCTGTTGATTCCCTTATTTCCTATTTCTTTAATTCTATCCAAGGTAAGAAGTCTGACAACACGAGGTTAAAGTCCAACAGGTTTGCTTGGTATCACTAGCTTTCGGAGCACAGCTCCTTCCTCAGGTGAATGAAGAGGTGGGTTCCAGAAACACATGTATAGAAAAATTCAATAATGCAAGATGGTACTTTGAATGCGAGTCTTTGCAGGCATAAAGTCTTTACAGGTCCAGACGGTGCTACTGGAGAGAGGGGTAATCACAGGGTCAAGAGATGTGAATTGTCTTAAGCCAGGACAGTTGGTAGGATTTCGCAAACCCAGGCCAGATGGTTGGGGCAGGGGGCTGAATGTAATGCAACATGATTTTGTCGTTATCGTTTTTGCGCCATGCATCTTTAATGGAGACATACCTTTAAGTTGAGCAGGGTGAGGAACTCAGAAGTTGCAAAATAGTTCACTGTGCTATGAGGCTTTTGATTTTGATCAGCAGAACCCAGACTTCATCGCACCCCAGAGTAGGGCAGCATGGTAGCATTGTGGTTAGCACAATTGCTTCACAGCTCCAGGGTCCCAGGTTCGATTCCCGACATGGGTCACTGTCTGTGCGGAGTCTGCACGTTCTCCCGATGTCTGGGTGGTGCTCCGGTTTCCTCCCACAGTCCAAAGATGTGCAGGTTAGGTGGATTGGCCACGCTAAATTGTCGTTAAGTGTCCAAAATTGCCCTTAGTGTTGGGTGGGGTAACTGGGTTATGGGGATAGGGTGGAGGTGTGGGCTTGGGTAAGGTGCTCTTTCCAAGAGCCGGTGCAGACTCGATGGGCCGAATGGCCTCCTTCTGCACTGTAAATCCTATGGAGGGATTTGGGTCGATTGGTTGGCTGGTGGCCTATGGATCGGCCAGGAACAGTATCCTGCCTGGCCACAGACAGCGACTGGGTCCTGCCAGGTGGAGCTTCCAGGGGACCCAGCAGGGAACTTGTGGACTCTGAAAGGGGAAGACTCAGGGGAAACTGTGATGCTCTCTATTTCTCTCAAACATTGGCTGCTTGCTGCTACTGTGATTATTCAGAGGAGCCACTGGACCCTCAAGGTGGAAACTGCTCCCTCTCCTGCTCTCCTCCCTAATGACTAAAGGCAGAAGTCGCTAGACTATGATGAGTCTACAGTGAAAACCATTACAGACTGAAAGCAAAGGTATCCAACTGGAGGCCTGGACTGAAGGAGTCTAACAGGAAGATGCCCACCTGAAACAGAGACTTTCATCCTTTTTAGTATTTTACACCTCTCTTTCTCCTCTGTGTTTGTCTGTCTTTTGTGTGTGTATATAGAGGAGGGAGCGAGTTAAGGCCAGGAATTAGAAATTAGATAATAGTTGTTAACCAGTTGTATTTGCTGCCTATTTAATTATAGTTATTGTTATTAATAAAAGTTAATTGTGTTTAAATTTACTAACCATATGAACCTATTGGGCAGCCAAATACCTCGGGTATTTTTTAAAAATGAAAGAGTCGATTTCAACAGTGTTGCGGCTCCGGGTCAAGTGGGGCTGGAATTGACCGCGCACTGGGTGTTGTAATTCGGGGTCTCCCAGAGGGGAGAATTATTGACGACAGGGAAAACATTCCGGATGTACGCTTTCAGAGTCTTCCCCTTTCAGAGTCCACAAGTTCCCTGCTGGGTCCCCTGGAAGCTCCACCTGGCAGGACCCAATCGCTGTCTGTGGCCAGGCAGGATACTGTTCCTGGCCGATCCATAGGCCACCAGCCAACCAATCGACCCAAATCCCTCCAATCACTGGGTGCCATAAAGTCTGGACTCTGCTGATCAAAATCTAAAACCACATGGCACAGGAAAAATATCCTCCACTCCTAGTTTAGCGACAAGCGTCCTTCGATTCAACACTTGGCATAAAATAGTCATGGAGCGTATTCCCCCTGGTGTTCCCGAGTCCTGTACTCCGTTCGGAATCAGATACATTCTGGAAAGTGTGCCCCCCCCCCCCCCCATTTCACATTTATAGGCTCCGCTGTGACAGATCCACTCCGACTAGGTTTTCCATAAATTGAGCAGGCCAGCCTTGAATTCGCTGTATGTAAAGGTGGGCATCTTTTTGTGTCATTTGACCATCTTTGTATCGCTTTACCCTCTTACACACCCCATTCCATTCTCTAGCAGACCCGCTGTATAGTTAGAGGCACTAAATGTTTTAAGAACCAATAGTTCCTGCCTTTTTTCTGTTTTTTTACATATGCAGGGGTAATTGTGGGCTGGCACAGTGGCCAGCACTGGGGTGGTGGGTATTGGCTGGAGGATTGGGCCACGGGTAGGGTGATCTTTCGGAGGGTCGTTGCTGACTGGATGGGCCCCCTTCTGCACCGTTGCGATTCTATGATTCTGGACTGTACCAGCTTGTTCTTGGAGGGCTTGTAGCGTTATTTGTAAAAGTGATAAAACTCTGATACGAACATACATCAAAGAAAAGACGGTCCAGACCTGTTCAGTAACGGTCCTGAGGAATGTAATTTCGTTGAAGGAATCGGGAGTGTAAAAAAAAAACATACAGCAACTTCCGAACATTATGTCAGGCATACAGTTTGGAGTTTCAAACAACTCGCATCAATCCAGACTTGACCACAGCCTCGTGCATGACGTGGGGGCCCACCACATTCGCCCTCCCGTAGGTCCCTCTGTGCCCAGTCAGACTCGTCCCATCACCCGTGATTGAGAAACACCAGCGAACCCCCCCCCCCCCCAATAGTGGCCAGCGGGCGGCTGCGAGGCCAATTCTCACAATGGAAGGTCTCACCTTCGGTCATGTCGGCTTAGGGACGAATGGTGGGCCCTGGGACACTGGGGGCATTCCCCCCTGCCCCCGCTGCCTTCCCTGCCACAAGCACATCCAAACTCTCCTTTCAGTCACCATCCTGGGATCCTTAAACATCCATTTGAATCCAGAGTGAGCGGGAGGCCCAGTAACGAACGAAAACGGCACGTCCCAAAATGAGCAGCGACGGGGCCAGGAGGGAAGGAGGGTCGCTTCATGGAATGCTTAGCGTATTTCCCTCCACGACCCCCCTCCCCAAACCATTTTTTTTTTGTTAAGGTTCAAGTCTTCCAAAAAGCCCTTCAAGGCCTCGGCTTTCTTAACGTCTCCCCCGGCCCCTCGCTCTCCCTTCCCCCCATCATTCTCCACCCCTCCCCATCATTCTCCACCCCCCCCACCCCTCCCCATCATTCTCCACCCCTCCCCATCATTCTCCACCCCTCCCCATCATTCTCCACCCCTCCCCATCATTCTCCACCCCCCCCCCACCCCTCCCCATCATTCTCCACCCCTCCCCATCATTCTCCACCCCTCCCCATCATTCTCCACCCCTCCCCATCATTCTCCACCCCTCCCCATCATTCACCACCCCTCCCCATCATTCTCCACCCCTCCCCATCATTCTCCACCCCTCCCCATCATTCTCCACCCCCCCCCATCATTCTCCACCCCCCCCCCACCATTCTCCACCCCTCCCCATCATTCTCCACCCCTCCCCATCATTCTCCACCCCTCCCCATCATTCTCCACCCCTCCCCATCATTCTCCACCCCCCCCACCCCTCCCCATCATTCTCCACCCCTCCCCATCATTCTCCACCCCCCCCCCACCCCTCCCCATCATTCACCACCCCTCCCCATCATTCTCCACCCCTCCCCATCATTCTCCACCCCTCCCCATCATTCTCCACCCCCCCCCACCCCTCCCCATCATTCTCCACCCCTCCCCATCATTCTCCACCCCTCCCCATCATTCTCCACCCCTCCCCATCATTCTCCACCCCTCCCCATCATTCTCCACCCCTCCCCATCATTCTCCACCCCTCCCCATCATTCACCACCCCTCCCCATCATTCTCCACCCCTCCCCATCATTCTCCACCCCCCCCACCCCTCCCCATCATTCTCCACCCCTCCCCATCATTCTCCACCCCTCCCCATCATTCTCCACCCCCCCCCCACCCCTCCCCATCATTCACCACCCCTCCCCATCATTCTCCACCCCTCCCCATCATTCTCCACCCCTCCCCATCATTCTCCACCCCCCCCACCCCTCCCCATCATTCTCCACCCCTCCCCATCATTCTCCACCCCTCCCCATCATTCTCCACCCCTCCCCATCATTCTCCACCCCTCCCCATCATTCTCCACCCCTCCCCATCATTCTCCACCCCTCCCCATCATTCTCCACCCCTCCCCATCATTCTCCACCCCTCCCCATCATTCTCCACCCCTCCCCATCATTCTCCACCCCTCCCCATCATTCTCCACCCCTCCCCATCATTCTCCACCCCTCCCCATCATTCTCCACCACCCCCCCCCCCCCCCCCCCCCCCCATCCCTCCAAGAAATGAATTAAGGCTCTTGACCGACTCTTTACCGATCTCTCAGCCACCAGTCCAGCCCTTTTCTATGTCTGTCCTGGGGTCTTGGCGCATCTGGGATGACGTCTTTACTGTTCAAAGGGAATGCAGGTTGTTGCTGTTGTAGCCGTGGTAACTGCACCCCAGCTCGCTCACCACAGGGAGGCGAAGTCGAACTGCACCTTGAGCAGGTATTTCATGTGGACCTGAGCGGGATTGTAGACGATATACTCGTTGTAGTTCAGGGTATAACCGTTCGGATTCTCCACTCCGGTCTCTGTGCCAGGGCCCATGGGAACCAGTGCACCGTTACTGTGGGGGGGAGAGAGAGAGAGAGATATATTGGGAGGTTGGGTGGTGAAGCGCAGACCAGGATTGGGAGACAGATATCGAGAGAGGGAGCGAGAGGTAGAGGGAGACAGAGAAAAAGAGATAGAGGGAGGCGCAACGAGTCAGATAGAGGGAGGGAGGGAGACACATCGAGCGAGAGAGAGAGGGAGGGAGACACATCGAGCGAGAGAGAGAGGGAGGGAGACACATCGAGCGAGAGAGAGAGGGAGGGAGACACATCAAGCGAGAGAGAGAGGGAGGGAGACATCGAGAGAGAGAGAGGGAGGGAGACATCGAGAGAGAGATAGAGGGAGGGAGACAACGAGAGAGAGATAGAGGGAGGGAGACATCGAGAGAGAGAGAGAGGGAGGGAGACATCGAGAGAGAGAGAGAGGGAGGGAGACATCGAGAGAGAGAGAGGGAGGGAGACATCGAGAGAGAGATAGAGGGAGGGAGACAACGAGAGAGAGAGAGAGGGAGGGAGACATCGAGAGAGAGAGAGAGGGAGGGAGACATCGAGAGAGAAATAGAGGGAGGGAGACAACGAGAGAGAGATAGAGGGAGGGAGACATCGAGAGAGAGAGAGAGGGAGGGAGACATCGAGAGAGAGATAGAGGGAGGGAAACATCGATAGAGAGAGAGAGGGAGGGAGACATCGAGAGAGAAATAGAGGGAGGGAGACAACGAGAGAGAGATAGAGGGAGGGAGACATCGAGAGAGAGAGAGAGGGAGGGAGACATCGAGAGAGGGAGGGAGACATAGAGAGGGAGGGAGAGACATCGAGCGAGAGAGAGAGAGACATCGAGCGAGAGAGAGAGGGAGGGAGAGACATCGAGCGAGAGAGAGAGGGAGGGAGAGACATCGAGCGAGAGAGAGAGGGAGGGAGACACATCGAGCGAGAGAGAGAGGGAGGGAGACACATCGAGCGAGAGAGAGAGGGAGGTAGACACATCGAGCGAGAGAGAGGGAGGGAGACACATCGAGCGAGAGATAGAGGGAGACAGAGAAAAAGAGATAGAGGGAGGCGCAACGAGTGAGAGATAGAGGGAGACAGAGAGAGAGAGTTAGAGGGAGGGAGACATCGAGAGAGAGAGAGAGGGAGGGAGACATCGAGAGAGAGAGAGAGGGAGGGAGACATCGAGAGAGAGAGAGAGAGGGAGGGAGACATCGAGAGAGAGAGAGAGGGAGGGAGACATCGAGAGAGAGAGAGAGGGAGGGAGACATCGAGAGAGAGAGAGAGGGAGGGAGACATCGAGAGAGGGAGGGAGACATCGAGAGAGGGAGGGAGACATCGAGAGAGGGAGGGAGACATCGAGAGAGGGAGGGAGACATCGAGAGAGGGAGGGAGACATCGAGAGAGGGAGGGAGACATCGAGAGAGGGAGGGAGACATCGAGAGAGGGAGGGAGACATCGAGAGAGGGATGGAGACATCGAGAGAGGGATGGAGACATCGAGAGAGGGATGGAGACATCGAGAGAGGGATGGAGACATCGAGAGAGGGATGGAGACATCGAGAGAGGGAGGGAGACATCGAGAGAAGGAGGGAGACATCGAGAGATAGAGGGAGGGAGACAACGAGAGAGAGATAGAGGGAGGGAGACATCGAGAGAGAGAGAGAGGGAGGGCGACATCGAGAGAGGGAGGGAGACATCGAGAGAGGGAGAGAGGGAGGGAGACATCGAGAGAGGGATAGAGGGAGGGAGAGATCGAGAGAGAGAGAGAGGGAGGGAGACATCGAGAGAGAGAGAGGGAGGGAGACATCGAGAGAGGGAGGGAGACATCGAGAGAGAGAGAGGGAGGGAGACATCGAGAGAGAAATAGAGGGAGGGAGACAACGAGAGAGAGATAGAGGGAGGGAGACATCGAGCGAGAGAGAGAGGGAGGGAGACACATCGAGCGAGAGAGAGAGGGAGGGAGAGACATCGAGCGAGAGAGAGAGGGAGGGGAGACACATCGAGCGAGAGAGAGAGGGAGGGAGACACATCGAGCGAGAGAGAGGGAGGGAGACACATCGAGCGAGAGATAGAGGGAGGGAGAGACATCGAGCGAGAGAGAGAGGGAGGGAGAGACATCGAGCGAGAGAGAGAGGGAGGGAGACACATCGAGCGAGAGATAGAGGGAGACAGAGAAAAAGAGATAGAGGGAGGCGCAACGGGTGAGAGATAGAGGGAGACAGAGAGAGAGAGATAGAGGGAGGGAGACATCGAGAGAGAGAGGGAGGGAGACATCGAGAGAGAGAGAGAGGGAGGGAGACATCGAGAGAGGGAGGGAGACATCGAGAGAGGGAGGGAGACATCGAGAGAGGGAGGGAGACATCGAGAGAGGGAGGGAGACATCGAGAGAGGGAGGGAGACATCGAGAGAGAGAGAGACATCGAGAGCGGGAGAGAGAGAGACATCGAGAGAGAGATAGAGGGAGGGAGACAACGAGAGAGAGATAGAGGGAGGGAGACATCGAGAGAGAGAGGGAGGGAGACATCGAGAGAGAGAGAGAGGGAGGGAGACATCGAGAGAGAGAGAGATCGAGACATCGAGAGAGAGAGAGAGAGAGGGAGGGAGACATAGAGAGAGAGAGAGAGGGAGGGAGACATCGAGAGAGAGGGAGGGAGACATCGAGAGAGAGAGAGAGAGGGAGGGAGACATCGAGAGAGAGAGAGAGGGAGGGAGACATCGAGAGAGGGAGGGAGACATCGAGAGAGGGAGGGAGACATCGAGAGAGAGAGGGAGAGAGATAGAAGCAGGGAGACATCGAGGGAGATTGGCAGGGGAGAGGAAGAGAGAACAAAATACGTTAAAAAATATTGGCAGGTGAACAGGAGCAGGGAATTCCAAATCTAGAACCTAACAAAACACAACAGCAGCAAATTTGAATATCTCCCTGATTGCTCCTTCAGCTGAGAGGTTTGCTCAGCTACCTCAGAGAGGTGGAGTCAGCCACATTGCTGTGTGCGTGGTGTCTGGAGACCCCCCCCCCCGCCAACCACCCCCAAGGCAACTGGATTACTTGTCCAGTGACCTTACCACCATTTCCCTGCACTGGGAGGAACAAACCAGTACTCCATCAAAGCGGCAGCCACAGGAACACATTAGAATTAGAACCATTTAATTCCTGCAGTGGGCAGGCTATTCGGCCCATCGAATCTTCACCCACTCTCTGAAAGAGCATCTACACCAGGCCCACTCCTCCGGAGCACCCGGAGGAAACCCACGTAGGTACGGGGTAAACGTGAAGACTCCACTCAATCGGCCAAGGCCGGAATCGAACTCGGGTCCCTGGCGCCATGAGGCAGCAGTGCTAACCACCGTGCCACCCAAGGTCCACCCGAAATCCGGCACCTCCGGAGCGGCTCAAACCCACCACCTTCTAACTCGAAGGCGCTCGAGTGCTCCCGACTGAGACACGTCCCACATCAAGGACGAGCTCGACCTGCGCTTCTTCCAGTAGGGGTGGTTGGACATCTCTCAGCCACTCCACAAGTACAGGCTGGGGCCCCGCAGGGAGGCTGGGGCCCCGCAGGGAGCAGACGCTGACTTCCCTGGTGGATGGTACGGAGGCTCGAACTCGGGGATACTCACAGCTGGACATCGCTGCCTGGTTTGGGACCGATCCTGCCTAGGCCCATGGTGCTATCCTTCCCCGGGGGCAGCTTGTCGGCTTCGTAGTCGGCAGAGAGCAACTTGTTACAGTTACCGAGGGCCACCTGAGGAGACAAACAGGTTAACAAAGGCCGAAGCCTCAGCGAAGGTACAAGTTCGATTGATATATACAATACCAGAAACCCGAGAGTGAGTTACAGACTGGAATCTAATCGAGGGGTTTGGGTGGTTTATATATAGAATAACAGATACCCGGGAGTGAGTTACAGACTGGAATCTAATCGAGGGGTTTGGGTGGTTTATATATAGAATAACAGATACCCGGGAGTGAGTTACAGACTGGAATCTAATCGAGGGGTTTGGGTGGTTTATATATAGAATAACAGAAACCCGGGAGTGAGTTACAGACTGGAATCTAATCGAGGGGTTAGGGTGGTTTATATATAGAATAACAGATACCCGGGAGTGAGTTACAGACTGGAATCTAATCGAGGGGTTTGGGTGGTTTATATATAGAATAACAGATACCCGGGAGTGAGTTCCAGACTGGAATCTAATCGACAGGTGTGGGTGGTTTATATATAGAATAACAGATACCCGGGAGTGAGTGACAGACTGGAATCTAATCGAGGGGTTTGGGTGATTTATATATAGAATAACAGATACCCGGGAGTGAGTTACAGACTGGAATCTAATCGAGGGGTTTGGGTGGTTTATATATAGAATAACAGAAACCCGGGAGTGAGTTACAGACAGGAATCTAATCGAGGGGTTCGGGTGGTTTATATATAGAATAACAGATACCCGGGAGTGAGTTACAGACTGGAATCTAATCGAGGGGTTAGGGTGGTTTATATATAGAATAACAGATACCCGGGAGTGAGTTCCAGACTGGAATCTAATCGACAGGTGTGGGTGGTTTATATATAGAATAACAGATACCCGGGAGTGAGTTACAGACTGGAATCTAATCGAGGGGTGTGGGTGGTTTATATATAGAATAACAGATACCCGGGAGTGAGTTACAGACTGGAATCTAATCGAGGGGTCTGGGTGGTTTATATATAGAATAACAGATACCCGGGAGTGAGTTACAGACTGGAATCTAATCGAGGGGTTTGGGTGGTTTATATATAGAATAACAGATACCCGGGAGTGAGTTACAGACTGGAATCTAATCGAGGGGTTTGGGTGGTTTATATATAGAATAACAGATACCCGGGAGTGAGTTACAGACAGGAATCTAATCGAGGGGTTCGGGTGGTTTATATATAGAATAACAGATACCCGGGAGTGAGTTACAGACTGGAATCTAATCGAGGGGTTTGGGTGGTTTATATATAGAATAACAGATACCTGGGAGGGAGTTACAGACTGGAATCTAATCGAGGGGTTCGGGTGGTTTATATATAGAATAACAGATACCCGGGAGTGAGTTACAGACTGGAATCTAATCGAGGGGTTTGGGTGGTTTATATATAGAATAACAGATACCCGGGAGTGAGTTACAGACTGGAATCTAATCGAGGGGTTTGGGTGGTTTATATATAGAATAACAGATACCCGGGAGTGAGTTACAGACTGGAATCTAATCGAGGGGTTTGGGTGGTTTATATATAGAATAACAGATACCCGGGAGTGAGTTCCAGACTGGAATCTAATCGAGGGGTTTGGGTGGTTTATATATAGAATAACAGATACTGAGGAGCGAGTTAAATTGAGGGGCACAGTAGGTTCCATGGACATTATCCATGGCCTCTCGCTCCTTACCTCACACAACAGCAGGAGTCCGACGTTTCGCTCACGGGTGGCAAAGCAATAATTGGCACTCTTGGAGGACATGTCTGCGAAGTATATTCCCTTTCCAAACTGTGAGGGGAGAATGGGAGGGGGAGAGAGAGAGAGAGAGTGAGAGGAAGAATGCACGACTGCTGTGGTTTTCTGTCACGTCACAGCAGCAGACAGTCAGTCCCCAGGGCAAACCCACATTAAACACATTGACCGAGGCACAAACACAATATCTGACAGTATACGGTCAGACCAATCGCTGCCCTCTTGTTCGATCACCAGGAAACGGTGCAGGAGTACAGGCTTTCGGCCCTACGGGCCTGTTCCTCCATTCCAGAATATGGCGGCTGATCTGATCGTAGGCCTCAACTCCACTTTCCAGTCTCCCCTCGACACCCTGTCGACCAGAAATCTCTGTAACTCGGGCCTTGAATATATTCCACAGACTGACCCACCCTCTGAGAGAAGAAATTCCTCCTCATCTCCATCTTCAATGGGAGACCTCCTCATTTTTAAACTGTGTCTCCCGCACTTCTAGATTCTACCCCCTCCACGAGGGGGAAACATCCTCTCAGCATCCACCCTACTAACCCCCTCCCTCAGAATCTCATCCGTTTCAGGGCAGCACGGTGGCGCAGTGGGTTAGCCCTGCAGCCTCACGGCGCCGAGGTCCCAGGTTCGATCCCGGTCCCGGGTCGCTGTCCGTGTGGAGTTTGCACATTCTCCCCGTGTCTGCGTGGGTTTCACCCCCACAACCCAAAGATGTGCAGGGTAGGTGGATTGGCCATGCTAAATTGCCCCTTAATTGGAAAAAATGAATTGGATACAAAAAAAATGAATCTGATCCATTTCAATAAGACCTTTTCTGGTTCTTTCTTTTTTTTTTAAAATTTAGAATACCCAATTCATTTTTCCAATTAAGGGGCAATTTAGTGCGGCCAATCCACCTACTCTGCACATCTTTTAGGTTGTGGGGGCGAAACCCACGCAGACACGGGGAGAATGTGCAAACTCCACACGCACAGTGACCCGGAGCCGGGTTTCGAACCTGGGACCTCAGCACTGTGAGGCAGCAATGCTAACCCACTGTGCCACCGTGCTGCCCTTCTGGTTCTTTCTAAACTCCAATGGGTACAGGCCCCGACCGGCCCAACCTTTCCTCATCGGACAAACCCCCTTCTTCCTGGGAATCGGCCATGTGAACCTTCTCTGAACGGCCTCCGATGCCGGTACGTCCCTCCGCACGCAAGGTGACCAGAAATTTACCCAGTGCTTCGGGTGCGGCCTCACCAAGGCCCGTACGGTTTCAGCTCCTCACCCCTGGCCTGGAGGCACCAGCAGCCTTCGGAGGGCCTGGGGACGTAGTCCGCAGCCTCTGTAAACCTACTGGGTGGTATCAGATGGGAGGGATTTTGGGGAGAGGGAGGGAGGAGAAGAAGAATGGCTTTGACGAGGGCTGGCAGAGGTGAGTAGGCCGGAACAGCTGTGCAGCTCCTTGAGCCTGCTCCACCATTCGAACAGCCCGTGGCCGATCTCCCTGCCTTGGTTCCATCACCCGAAACATCCCTCCCAAACATAAATCCACCAGTCTTCTCAGTTTTGGATGAACAGTCCGGCTCTCTATCTTCAAGGTCCACTTGCTCTGGCCTCTCTCCCAGAAAAAGACACGTTTTTCTCTCTCTGTTTACCACGCCGATTCCTTCCGCACCTCGGCTAATCGCTCCTCCATCGTCTGAACTCCGGGCGACGCAAGGTACGCAAACGGCCAAGCTGCCACCATGTCGCGCACGAGACGCACCTCGTCCCTGTCCACCTCAAGACACTCAGCAGTGGCCCCGACCATGGTGTGTGTCCAGGAGGATACCTGGTGTTTGCTGTGCCATCACCTCCCTAGCTCTGCATCGCTCGAGGTTACTTGCCCCTCTTAACGCCCTCCGCCACCCCGCTGAAGTTTTATGCTCTGCGCGGGGTTCAGTACCAACTCTATTAGCCAGAATAGTCTGAGACTGCTGTCCATCAGCACAAAACAGGCAAGCTTCATAGCAGGATGTGTGTGTGTGTGTCCGGTGCGGAAGGCATCGGTGTGGTGGATAAAGAGAAGAGAAAAAAGTGTCCTTATGTGGGAGATTGGCCACGTGCTGTTCGAATGGTGGAGCAGGTTCAAGGAGCTGAACAGCTCCCAGCTGTTCCGGCCTACTCGCCTTTACCAGCCCTTGTCGAAGCCATGCTTCTTCTCCCCCCTCCCTCCCAACCCCACCCCACCCCCCCCCCCATCTGATACCACCCAATAGGTATAGAGAGGCTGCGGGCTACGTCCCCAGGCCCTCCGAAGGCTGTTGGTGCCTCCAGGCCAAGGGTGAGGAGGTGAAACCGTACGGGCCTTGGTGAGGCCGCATCCGGAGCACTGGGTAAATTTCTGGTCTCCTTGCGTGCCGAGACTGTCAATCACCCCCCCCCCCCCCCCAAAACACACACACAATCCTCACTCCTCTGAACTCCAGTGGAAACACGCCAAACCTGTCAAACCTTTCCTCATCAGACAACCCGCTCATTCTAGGTATCCATTTTGTTTAAACCTCCTCTGAACCGCATCAGACACATTTACGCCCTTCCTTCAATAAGAAGACCAGGGCTGTGCATGGTATTCGAGATATGGCCTCCCCAGTGCCTCTTACAGAGGGTAACATCCTTACTTTTAGGTTAAATTCCTCCATTAGAGCGCTCCATTAGCTCTCTAACCGACCGTGACGAGGGTAAACTTTCACTCCTCCCCCTCTACCCATCCTTAGCTTTTGGCGGGGGCGACCACCCCCCCCCCCTCCGCTGGCATCCGGTCGGGTGGGACGGCTCTCGCCTGCCTTAGTGTCTCTATCATCTCTTCCGCGCACTCGACCCCCCCCCCCCCCCCCCCCCCCATTGGCAGCTGGACCCCAGGTTCAGGAATTCCATCCCTCCAATGAGACGCTCCTTAAAGCTGACCCTCTGTGACCGTGCTTTCTGTTCTCCTCCTCGTACCTCCTTCGTGGTTCAGTTCCAAGCTCAAGTTCCACAACCATCTTCTGAAGCACCTCTAGACGTTTATTTTTCGCACTGACGGAGCCATGCAAATGTGCATTGTTGTTGTTGTTGTGAGTGCTCCAGTTAGACCCCCGTGAGGGGAGATGCTCCTTTTGCAGCATGTGGGAGACCCGATGCGAGTGAATGTCCCTTTTCATAGAACATACAGTGCAGAAGGAGGCCATTTGGCCCATCGTGTCTGCACCGACCCACTTAAGCCCTCACTTCCCCCCCTATCCCCGTAACCCAATAACCCCTCCTAATCTTTTTGGTCACTAAGGGCAATTTAGCATGCCCAATCCACCTAACCTGCACGTCTTTGGACTGTGGGAGGAAACCGGAGCACCCGGAGGAAACCCACGCACACACGGGGAGGATGTGCAGACTCCGCACAGACAGTGACCCAGCCGGGAATCGAACCTGGGACCCTGGCGCTGTGAAGCCACAGTGCTAACCACTGTGCTGCCCAACTGAGGGGAGGCTGGCGTTGGGATATTGTCGCTGGACAGGTAATCCAGGGCACCCAGGCTAATGCTCTGGGACTTGGGGTCAAACCCCACCGCAGCAAAATGGAGAAACTCAAATTCAATAAAAAGTCTAGAAATAAAAGCCTTAATGATGACCGTGGATTGTCGTAAACACTCATCGGGTTCACGAATGCCCTTCAGGGAAGGAAATCTGCCATCCTTACCTGGTCTGGCCAACATGTGAGCATTACCCTGGGTCTCTGGAAGTCCAGTCCAGTTACAATATCATTACATAATTGTCTCCCCAATGTCCCTTTAAGAGAAAGTCTATCAGTTAGTCCCAGGTGAGAGAGAATGTCCCTTTAAGAGCAAATGCATCAGTTAGTCCCAGGTGAGAGAGAATGTCCCTTTAAGCAAAAGTCTATCAGTTAGTCCCAGTGAGAGAGAATGTCCCTTTAAGAGAAAGTCCATCAAACAGTCCCAGGTGCGACAGAATGTCCCTTTAAGAGTGAATGCATCAATTAGTCCCAGGGAAGTACGGTAGCATAGTGGTTAGCACAATTGCTTCACAGCTCCAGGTTCGATTCCGGCTTGGATCACTGTCTATGCGGAGTCTGCACGTTTTCCCCGTGTGTGCGTGGGTTTAATCCGGCTGCTCCAGTTTCCTCCCACAGTCCAAAGATGTGCAGGTTAGGTGGATTGGCTATGCTAAATTGCCTTTAGTGTCCAAAATTTCCCTTAGTGTTGGGTGGGGTTACTGGGTTATGGGGATAGGGTGGGGTGTGGGCTTGGGTAGGGTGCTCTTTCCAAGAGCCGGTGCAGACTCGATGGGCCGAATGGCTTTCCTCTGCACTGTAAATTCTATGTGAGAGAATGTCCCTTTAAGAGAAAGTCTATCAAATAGCCCCAGGAGAGAGAGAATGTCCCTTTAAGAGAAAGTCTATCAGTTAGCCCCGGTGAGAGAGAATGTCCCTTTAAGAGCAAATGTATCAATTGGTCGCAGGTGAGAGAGAATGTCCCTTTAAGAGAGTCTATCAGTTAGTCCCCGAGGTTTAGAGAATGTCCCTTTAAGAGCTAATGCGTAGGCCCAGTGGGAGACATCCCTGCTGTAATGGTGCAGACAGTGCGGGTGGTTCTGCTGCCGTCACTGCGACGCTCACTCACCATGTAGCCAGTCACAGGAGCCTCGGGAGGGGCGATTCTCAAACCCTGCTTCAGGATGCTCACCCAGTTGGTGAGACGGGAACCATGCCACAAGAGCTGTCTGCGAGAGAGAAGGTAAAGAGAGACAGTGGATCAGGGGTGAAGCCGAGGGGCACATGCAGAATCTGGGCGCAACCCATTGAGACCCCCGCCCACGGGCTGCTGCCGGAGGCTCCCCTGACACATCAGCTCCACGGCCGAAATCTCATTCCTACGCTCCCCGATCTCCCCCCCCCCTCCCCCACCTTTCGGCTCCCGCCAACCCCAAGACCCTCGCCCGCGTGACCCAGTCCCCCAACCAGTTGTGCTCATCTCTCACTGGTCACCCTCACATAAACGCCCATCAGAGAGCCAGCGGCCCAGCAGGACACCTGGAGGGAGCGTGACCTGAAACACACCCTGCAGATCGACACCTTACATTCAAGTCACTGAAGAGAGAGAAAGAGACGTATCACCAAAGCTTTTCGCCTTGGAGTCATCAGGACAAATCCAAGAACACAAAATTTCAAAGGCAACAAGGGGAAGGGAACACAGATTGGTTAAGGCGTTACCGTGGAAAACACACAGGGGAACGACATCGTGTTCCCTCACGCATTTATTCGAATAAAAAAGTGCAATGCCTGGACGTGTCCCTTTTACTTGCAGAGGACAGATCCGACGAGCCAATTTTTGTGAACAGCAATGCTCTTTTTAAAGAATTACTAAATGCCAGTACGATCAAGCTTACTCCAAAAAACTGGAAACGAAAGATTAAAAGAAGCGAGTCTGAGGTTGCTGAACACAAATCACCCTGAGAGAAAGGGGACTGAGAGACACCAGTCAGTGTACAGATATCACCCTGAGAGAGAGAGGACTGAGAGACACCAGTCAGTGTACAGATATCTCCCTGAGAGAGAGGGGACTGAGAGACACCAGTCAGTGTACAGATATCTCCCTGAGAGAGAGGGGACTGAGAGACACCAGTCAGTGTACAGATATCTCCCTGAGAGAGAGGGGACTGAGAGACACCAGTCAGTGTACAGATATCTCCCTGAGGGAGAGGGGACTGAGAGCCACCAGTCAGTGTACAGATATCTCCGAGAGATAGGAGACTGAGAGACACCAGTCAGTGTACAGATATCTCCCTGAGAGAGAGGGGACTGAGAGACACCAGTCAGTGTACAGATATCTCCCTGAGAGAGAGGGGACTGAGAGACACCAGTCAGTGTACAGATATCTCCCTGAGAGAGAGGGGACTGAGAGACACCAGTCAGTGTACAGATATCTCCCTGAGAGAGAGAGGGGGGATTGAGAGACACCAGTCAGTGTACAGATATCTCCCTGAGAGAGAGGGGACTGAGAGACACCAGTCAGTGTACAGACATCTCCCTGAGAGAGAGGGGGCTGAGAGACACCAGTCAGTGTACAGATATCTCCCTGAGAGAGGGGACTGAGTCAGTGTACAGATATCGCCCTGAGAGAGAGAGAGAGGGGACTGAGAGACACCAGTCAGTGTACAGATATCTCCCTGAGAGAGAGAGGGGACTGAGAGACACCAGTCAGTGTACAGATATCTCCCTGAGAGAGAGGGGACTGAGAGACACCAGTCAGTGTACAGATATCTCCCTGAGAGAGAGGGGACTGAGACACACCAGTCAGTGTACAGATATCTCCCTGAGAGAGAGAGGGGACTGAGAGACACCAGTCAGTGTACAGATATCTCCCTGAGAGAGAGAGGACTGAGAGACACCAGTCAGTGTACAGATATCTCCCTGTGGGAGAGAGGGGACAGAGAGACACCAGTCAGTGTACAGATATCTCCCTGAGAGAGAGGGGACTGAGAGACACCAGTCAGTGTACAGATATATCCCTGAGAGAGAAGGGACTGAGAGACACCAGTCAGTGTACAGATATCTCCCTGAGAGAGAGGGGACTGAGAGACACCAGTCAGTGTACAGATATATCCCTGAGAGAGGGGGGACTGAGAGACACCAGTCAGTGTACAGATATCTCCCTGAGAGAGGGGACTGAGAAGCACCAGTCTGTGTACAGATATCTCCCTGAGAGAGAGGGGCTGAGAGACACCAGTCAGTGTACAGATATCTCCCTGAGAGAGAGGGGACTGAGAGACACCAGTCAGTGTACAGATATCTCCCTGAGAGAGAGGGGACTGAGAGACACCAGTCAGTGTACAGATATCTCCCTGAGAGAGAGGGGACTGAGAGACACCAGTCAGTGTACAGATATCTCCCTGAGAGAGGGGACTGAGCGACACCAGTCAGTGTACAGATATCTCCCTGAGAGAGAGGGGACTGAGAGACACCAGTCAGTGTACAGATATCTCCCTGAGAGAGAGAGGACTGGTATATGGGTTCCCACTGTCTGACCTCAGTGATTCAGGTGTGTTACCCACCTGTTATCCAGGTCAGTGCGGAACAAATCGCCCTCTCCCTCCTTCTCCATGTCGAAGACCTCCAGCAGTTTCATGGTGTAGTCCTGGTGAGTGGAGGCATGGGTGGACTGCAGATATTTCTCGATGACCTGAGAAGGATTAGAGATTGGTGAGAGGTGAACAAATAGTGAGTTTGTCGGTAGCTGTAATTGACGGTCTCCCCCAACTCGAAAGAAATTTGTTGCAGAGGGAGCTTTACTCTGTATCTAACCCTGTGCTGTACCTGCCCTGGGAGTGTTTGATGAGGACAGTGTAGAGGGAGCTTTACTCTGTATCCAACCCCGTGCTGTACCTGTCCTGGGAGTGTTTGATGGGGACAGTGTAGAGGGAGCTTTACTCTGTATCTAACCCTGTGCTGTACCTGCCCTGGGAGTGTTTGATGAGGACAGTGTAGAGGGAGCTTTACTCTGTATCCAACCCCGTACTGTACCTGTCCTGGGAGTGTTTGATGGAGACAGTGTAGAGGGAGCTTTCCTCTGTATCTAACCCCGTGCTGTACGTCCTGGGAGTGTTTGATGGGGACAGTGTAGAGGGAGCTTTACTCTGTATATAACCCCGTGCTGTACCTGTCCTGGGAGTGTTTGATGGGGACAGTGTAGAGGGAGCTTTACTCTGTATCTAACCCCGTGTTGTACCTGTCCTGGGAGTGTTTGATGGGGACAGTGTGGAGGGAGCTTTACTCTGTATCTAACCCCGTGCTGTACCTGTCCTGGGAGTGTTTGATGGGGACAGTGTAGAGGGAGCTTTACTCTGTATCTAACCCCCTGCTGTACCTGTCCTGGGAGTGTTTAATGGGGACAGTGTAGAGGGAGCTTTACTCTGTATCTAACCCTGTGCTGTACCTGCCCTGGGAGTGTTTGATGAGGACAGTGTAGAGGGAGCTTTACTCTGTATCCAACCCCGTACTGTACCTGTCCTGGGAGTGTTTGATGGGGACAGTGTAGAGGGAGCTTTCCTCTGTATCTAACCCCGTGCTGTACGTCCTGGGAGTGTTTGATGGGGACAGTGTAGAGGGAGCTTTACTCTGTATATAACCCCGTGCTGTACCTGTCCTGGGAGTGTTTGATGGGGACAGTGTAGAGGGAGCTTTACTCTGTATCTAACCCCGTGTTGTACCTGTCCTGGGAGTGTTTGATGGGGACAGTGTGGAGGGAGCTTTACTCTGTATCTAACCCCGTGCTGTACCTGTCCTGGGAGTGTTTGATGGGGACAGTGTAGAGGGAGCTTTACTCTGTATCTAACCCCGTGCTGTACCTGTCCTGAGACTGTTTGATGGGGACAGTGTAGAGGGAGCTTTCCTCTGTATCTAACCCCGTGCTGTACGTCCTGGGAGTGTTTGATGGGGACAGTGTAGAGGGAGCTTTACTCTGTATATAACCCCGTGCTGTACCTGTCCTGGGAGTGTTTGATGGGGACAGTGTAGAGGGAGCTTTACTCTGTATCTAACCCCGTGTTGTACCTGTCCTGGGAGTGTTTGATGGGGACAGTGTGGAGGGAGCTTTACTCTGTATCTAACCCCGTGCTGTACCTGTCCTGGGAGTGTTTGATGGGGACAGTGTAGAGGGAGCTTTACTCTGTATCTAACCCCGTGCTGTACCTGTCCTGAGACTGTTTGATGGGGACAGTGTAGAGGGAGCTTTACTCTGTATCTAACCCCGTGCTGTACCTATCCTGGGAGTGTTTGATGGGGACAGTGTAGAGAGAGCTTTACTCTGTATCTAACCCTGTGCTGTACCTGTCCTGGGAGTGTTTGATGGGGGACAGTGTAGAGGGAGCTTTACTCTGCATCTAACCCCGTGCTGTACCTGCCCTGGGAGTGTTTGATGGGGACAGTGTAGAGGGAGCTTTACTCTGTATCTAACCCCGTGCTGTACCTGTCCTGGGAGTGTTTGATGGGGACAGTGTAGAGGGAGCTTTACTCTGTATCTAACCCCGTGCTGTACCTGTCCTGAGACTGTTTGATGGGGACAGTGTAGAGGGAGCTTTACTCTGTATCTAACCCCGTGCTGTACCTATCCTGGGAGTGTTTGATGGGGACAGTGTAGAGGGAGCTTTACTCTGTATCTAACCCTGTGCTGTACCTGTCCTGGGAGTGTTTGAGTGTTTTCTGTCTCAGTGTGTGAACATCCCCCCCTCCCTCAATACCTCTTCAAACATTCCACCTTTTCACAGGGGTTTGGGCCACAGACCTTGAATTGCTGTGCGGTGTGCTCCAGCGGCTGAAGGCTGCATTGCAGGGAGTGATACTGTCGGTCCAGTGGATTCTCTGTACTCTTCAGGTCCGATTTCACCACTTTGATGGCAACCTCAATGTCACTCAGCGCCTGAAAGCACAATGGAGGGAGGCGGGGGGAGACCATGACAAATAGGAAAGGATCCGGCCCTTCATCCCTTCGAGCCTGCTCCGCCATTTAATAAGACGTGGCTGATCTAACACACGCTCGCTCCACTGTCCTGATTTCTCTCCGGAGCCCTTCATCGCCCAATTGGTTAGAAACCTGTCGATCGCGGCCTCGAAGTTGTTCAAGGACTCAGCGTCCACAGCTTCCTAATGACAATAATCTTTATTTGTGTCACAAGTAGGCTGACATTAACACTGCAATGAAGTTACTGTGAGAATCCCCCAGTCGCCACATTCCGGCGCCTGTCCGGGTCACAGAGGGAGAATTCAGAATGTCCAATTCACCTCACAGCACGTCTTTCGGGACTTGTGGGAGGAAACCGGAGCACCCGGAGGAAACCCACGCAGACACGGGGAGAACGTGCAGACTCCACACAGACAGTGACCCAAGCCGGGAATCGAACCTGGGACCCTGGCGCTGTGAAGCCTCAGTGCTAACCACTGTGCCGCCGAAACATTCACTGCTCTTTGAGGGAGGAAATTCTTCCTGCAATCGTTCTTAAATGAGAGCCCCCTTATGGCAGACAGGGTTGGGGCGTGAGTGAAGGGAAGGAGGGAGGGAGGAAAGGAGGGAGGGAGGGAGGGGGGAGGGGGAGGGGAGAGAGGGCGGGAGGGAAGGGGAGAGGGCGGGAGGGAAAGGGAGAGGGCGGGAGGGAAGGGGAGAGGGCGGGAGGGAAGGGGAGAGGGCGGGAGGGAAGGGGAGAGGGCGGGAGGGAAGGGGAGAGGGCGGGAGGGAAGGGGAGAGGGCGGGAGGGAAGGGGAGAGGGCGGGAGGGAAGGGGAGAGGGCGGGAGGGAAGGGGAGAGGGCGGGAGGGAAGGGGAGAGGGCGGGAGGGAAGGGGAGAGGGCGGGAGGGAAGGGGAGAGGGCGGGAGGGAAGGGGAGAGGGCGGGAGGGAAGGGGAGAGGGCGGGAGGGAAGGGGAGAGGGCGGGAGGGAAGGGGAGAGGGCGGGAGGGAAGGGGAGAGGGCGGGAGGAAAGGGGAGAGGGCGGGAGGAAAGCGGAGAGGGCGGGAGGAAAGCGGAGAGGGAGGGAGGAAAGCGGAGAGGGAGGGAGGAAAGGGGAGAGGGAGGGAGGAAAGGGGAGAGGGCGGGAGGGAAGGATAGAGGGAGGGAAGGATGGGGGGGAGACACAGGCTGGCCGATGGGGAGGTAGAGACAGACAGAAAGCCCGGCAGAAAGAGGGAGGCAATCCGCTGGTGGTGGAACTGGTGGGTTGACATAGAATGGAGGATGGTTCACAGATCAATGGAGTAACAATAACAGTAGGCAGCCCTTATCCACTCTCCACGGTAGGAGAGATGATGCCTCCCTCCGATATCTGTCTCTCATCAATAATCCCCCCTGCCTCCCGCCCACCTGCTGTCACGCCACGAGCAGCGTCTTGTCCACTGTGGTGGACAAATAGTCCAGTAACTGTAAAGGTTACCTCCAGAAGTTCCATTTTCTCCTGCAGCTCCTTCTTGCTTTTGATCAAAGGAGGGGTCTTCAGCCTTTTGGGGCAAGGATGGAGAATACATTAATGATCAAGGGGTCTGTGGCATAGATCATTCACAGATACACAGAAGATAGGAGCAGGAGGAGGCCTTTTGGCCCTTCGAGCCTGCTCCGCCATTCATCACGATCATGGCTGATCAGCCAACTCAATAGCCTAATCCTGCTTTCTCCCCATAGCCTTTGATCCCATTCTCCCCAAGTGCTATATCCAGCCGCCTCTTGAATATATTCAACGTTTTAGCATCAACCACTTACTGCGGTAATGAATTCCAAAGGCTCACCACTCCGTGTGAAGAAATGTCTCCTTATCTCTGTCCGAAAGCATAGAATCTACGGTGCAGAGGGAGGCCATTCGACCCATCGAGTCTGCACCGGCTCTTGGAAAGAGCACCCTACCCAAGGTCAACACCCTATCCCGATAACCCAGTAACCCCACCCAACACGAAGGGCAATTTTGGTCCTGCATGTCTTTGGGCGGGGGGGGGTGAGACCCGGGGCAAATGGACAGTGACCCGGAGCTGGGATCGAACCGGGTCCTCGGTGTCGTGAGACGGCAGAGCTAACCACTGCGTCACCGTGCCACCCATTGTTGCCCATTCCTAACTTCCCTCTTGAACACAGTGTGGGCTCGCTCGGCTACATCAGAGAGGGGGGGGCAGTTGTTTAACATGAATTTAGAGTACCCAATTCATTTTTTCCAATTAAGGGGCAATTTAGCGTGGCCAATCCACCTACCCTGCACATCTCTGGGCTGTGAGAGCGTAACCCATGCAAACACGGGGAGGATGTGCAAACTCCACACGGACAGCGACCCCAGAGCCAGGATCGAATCTAGAACCTCAGCGCCTTGAGGCAGCAGGGCTAACCACTGCGCCACCATGCAGCCGGGTTTGGGGGGGGGGGGGGGGGGGGTGTGTAGTTAATAGTCAACCACATTGCTGCGTGGGGGGGGGGGGGGGGGGCAGACCGGGTACGGACATCAATGAACCAGGTTTGTTTTTTTTAACACAACAATTGATGATACACGTCATGGTCACCATTGTTGAGATTAGGGGCAATTGGTGGGATTTTCAACCAGTGATTGGTGGGATTTGAAAAATGAAAATCGCTTATTGTCACGAGTCGGCTTCAATGAAGTTACTGTGAAAAGCCCCGAGTCGCCACATTCCGCCGCCTGTTCGGGGAGGCTGGTACGGGAATCGAACCGTGCTGCTGGCCTGCCTTGGTTTGCTTTCAAAGCCAGTGATTTAGCCCAGTGTGCTAAACAGCCATATTGAACCAGTATTCCCACCCCCCCCCACCCCCCCACCGCTGTACATCATCTCCCATGAATAATAATACCACTCGAGGAGCACTGCGTGAGGGTGCATGGGCATTACTACATTTGTGTTGGCAGGCGAAAGTTGGATGCGGGGGTTTTCTGTGCCCGTGTGGACCAGTGCACATGGGTATCAGCGGTCACAATCCTGGCCCTCCCTCCCTGACAGCACTGTGGGTGTTACCCACACCACACAGGGACTGCAGCCGGTTCAAGATGGCGGCTCACCCACCACCTTCTCAAGGGGCAACAAATGTCGGGGCCATACCAGCAACGCAAATTGGCTGTCACGCCACACCCGCTGAGGGGCCTGGAATGAATATTGCAAAAGGCTTCTTTTGCTGCTCAACCATCCCGAGGAGTGACTCGAAGACCTCCCCTCCCGCCTTGTGCAGTGCCCTTACCCGAAGTCGTGAGGGATCCTGGTGTAGAACTCGTTACAAGCCTCAACCAAAGCTTTCCCGGTCATGTTGCGGTTAATACAGCTTTCGATCTTCTGCAGGGAGATGTAGCCAGCTTTAATCTGAGCAGTGGTCAGTTTACCTGCAGAGTGAGGTGCCAGAGGAAGACAAGACATCAAATTAGCCAAATAAATTGGGCCAAGCTAGGCTGGTGTTTATATAAATGACAGGCAATCTCACTGAAATGTATAGGTTTCTGATGGGTCTTGATAGGATGGACACTATCAACATCCTGGGGGCTACTATTGACCAGAAACTGAACTGGACCAGCCATATAAATACTGTGGCTGCAAGGGCAGGTCAGAGGCTGGGAATCCTACAGAGAGTAACTCCCCCCAAAGCCTGTCCACCATCTACAAGGCACAAGTCAGGAGTGTGATGGGATACTCTCCACTTACCTGGGTGAGTGCGGCTCCGACAACACTCGAGAAGCTCGACACCATCCAGGACAAAGCAGCCCCGCTTTGATCGGCACCCCATCCACAAACATTCACTCCCCCCACCACCGACGCACAGCGGCAGCAGTGTGTGTACCATCTACAAGATGCACCGCAGCCACTCACCAAGGCTCCTTCGACAGCACCTTCCAAACCCACCACCTCTACCATCTAGAAGGACAAGGGGGCAGCAGACACATGGGGAACTCCACCACCTGCAAGTTCCCCCCCCTCCGAGCCCCACACTCACCATCCTGACTGGGAAATATATCGGCCGTTCCTTCACTGTCGCTGGGTCACAATCCTGGCCCTCCCTCCCTGACAGCACTGCGGGTGTTACCCACACCACACAGGGACTGCAGCCGGTTCAAGATGGCGGCTCACCCCTCCACCTTCTCATGGGGCAATTAGGGACGGGCAACAAATGCTGAGCTCGGCCAGCGATGGCCCACCCCCCGGGGAAGAATCAAAGAAAAGATTGATTTCCCTGGTTGGGGAAATCTAAGACGTCACAGCATTCCCGACTTAAGTCACCGTCTGTGCAGAGTCTGCACGTTCTCTGTGTCTGCGTGGGTTTCCTCCGGGTGCTCCGGTTTCCTCCCACAAGTCCCGAAAGACGTGCTGTGAGGTGAATTGGACATTCTGAATTCTCTCTCTGTGACCCGGACAGGCTCCGGAATGTGGCGACTGGGGGGATTCTCACAGTAACTTCATTGCAGTGTTAATGTCAGCCTACTTGTGACAATAAAGATCATTATATTATACCAAATCATTACGGGGCAGGAGGCCATTTGGCCCATCCAGTCTGCACTGGCTGTCCAAACA
Organism: Scyliorhinus canicula; assembly: GCF_902713615.1. Classification (NCBI taxonomy): domain Eukaryota; kingdom Metazoa; phylum Chordata; class Chondrichthyes; order Carcharhiniformes; family Scyliorhinidae; genus Scyliorhinus; species Scyliorhinus canicula. The sequence goes on along the minus strand of NC_052162.1, from coordinate 129,640,384 downwards.
AGCATCATGACTGAGTGCCGTTCCCATGCCTTGAACCCTGTAACCCCCCCCCACCAGCACATCGTTTATAATGAAGTTATAATGTTTGTAATAATGAAGAGGGCTAATGCCCTCTTGGAGGCAAGAGTCCCAGGATGTGGAGGCGGCCATTTTGGGAGCCAGCTGAGGAGAAATTTCTTCACTCAGAGGGTTGTGAATCTTTGGAATTCTCCACTCCAACAGGGTTGCGAACACTCCATTGTTGAAGGCTCTTCAAGGCCAGGACGAACAGATTTTCGGTCTCTCTTGGGGGGACCGAGGGATATGTGCAGCGGGCAGGAAAGAGGAGTTAATGCCAAAGGTCAACGAATGGCAGAGCAGGCTCGCTAGGCCACATGGCCTACCCCAGCTCCAACGGTGCATGCTCTTCGTCCTCGCCCTCCAGGGCCAGATCGCCCAGGGTTACCGCAAGTGGTATTACAGTCCCAGACCAGACCCCAACAGTGACTCGGATACTGGATAGAAACCTCAATAGTTTATTTTAATTTTGTAAGACTGTGGAAAGGATACCTCACTCCAGGAGTGATTACTCTAAGAAATAGGGATGTGGTTACATTAAAATCAACTTTATTACTGCCAAAGTATTAAAATACCTTGAACATCACACTAGAAAATAGCTTACACGTACCCCTTAAGCAATACTACTCAATACAATACTCTTAATTGCGATCTTTATTCCCACTTAAACATGAAGAAAATATAATATCTCAGCTCTCAATCCACCTTAAATACCCATGGCACAGAGGAATACTTGCCTTACAGTTATTCTTTGAGAAAGAGAAATCGCTTGACACTGCTTTAAAGACAAGGGCTGGGATTCTCCCCTACCTGGCGGGGTGGGGAATTCTGGCGTGTTGGAGTGGCGTCAACCACTCCGGCGTAGGGCCACCCCAAAGGTGCGGAGAATAAGCCCTCATCTTGAGGGGCTAGGCCCGTGCCGGAGTGGTTACCGCTCCGCCGGCTGGCGTGAAAGGCCTTTGGCACCACGCCAGTTGGGGCCAAAAGGACTTCGCCAGCCGGTGTAAGTCCGCACATGCGCCGGAGCGTCAGCGGACATCATCCCGGCGCATGCGCAGGGGAAGGGGTTCTCTTCCCCCTCCGCCATGGTGAAGGCCATGACGGAGGCGGAAGAAAAAGAATGCCCCCATGGCACAGGCCCACCAGCCGATCGGTGGGCCCCGATCGCGGGCCAGGCCACCGTGGGGGCACCGCCCCCCCCCCCCCAAAGTCAGTTCGCCCCGCGCCCCCCCCCCAAAGTCAGATCGCCCCGTGCGCCCCCCCCCCCCCCCCCAAGTCAGATCGCCCCCCCCCCCCCCCCCCCCCCGCCCCCCAGGACCCCGGAGCCTGCCTGTGGCGCCAATCCCGCCGGTCAGGTAGGTGATTTAAACCACGCTGGCGGGAGAGACCTGTCAGTGGCGGGACTTTGGGGGGAGGGATTCAGGACAGGGCAGGGGCGGGATTGACGTCGGCCCCGGGCGATTCTCCGACCCCCGGGGGGGGTTGGAGAATTCCACCCAAGATCTGACTCCTGTCAGACCTATGCAGAAACTCAGGCTGTGTGTCTTCAGGGTCCAGGGTCCCAGGTTCGATTCCCGGCTGGGTCACTGTCTGTGTGGAGTCTGCACGTCCTCCCTGTGTGTGCGTGGGTTTCCTCCGGGTGCTCCGGTTTCCTCCCACAGTCCAAAGATGTGCGGGTTAGGTGGATTGGCCATGCTAAATTGCCCGTAGTGTAAGGTTAATGGGGGGATTGTTGGGTTACGGGTATACAGGTTACGTGGGTTTAAGTAGGGTGATCATTGCTCGGCACAACATCGAGGGCCGAAGGGCCTGTTCTGTGCTGTACTGTTCTATGTTCTATGTTCTAAAAGCTGTTTCTCAGGTTGGTTTCAATTCCCCTCAAGTTTGCACTGCTTTAAAGACTCTTAATCTCTCTTTTTTTTTTAAATTAAGGGGCAATTTAGCTTGGTCAATCCACCTACCCTGCGCACCCCTGGGTCCTGGGGGTGAGACTCACGCAGACACGGGGAGAATGTGCAAAGTCCTCACGGACAGCGACCCGGGGCGCCGGGGATCGAACCCATGTCCTTGGCGCCGCGAGGCAGCAATGCTGACCTCTGCACCGCCCCTGCCGCCGTTAACCTCTTTATAACTAAACTGCAGAGAGCAAAACAGGACTTGCGATCCCAGCTTCATCCGGAACAGAACTGAAACCGAAAAATGTTTTCTCAAAAAGCCTTAGCTCCACCCAGCAATGACATCACCTCACCACACTGAAAACGGATCAACCCCCCCCCCCCCCCCCACCCCCAGGGAATCCCCTTAATTAAAACAAAACTGCGTAAGCTCAATCTTTGGACGATGGCTAATTACACCCCGACTTCTAAAATATGCTTGCCTCCCAAACTAGGATTTCTTTCAAAACAGAACTGCAGCAGTCAAACACACTGTGACACAGGCTACCTTACTGTGCTAAATACCTATAATGCATCGGAAATTCCCGACATTCACCACAGTGTAAACTTTCTCACCGCCAGACATGGGTTCGAGGGCAGCGGGTTGGGAGTATAGTCACAGCCTTGTTGAGACCTGGCCGACACCCCCACAGATCAGGGCGTCAAGGTCTGTCCCTCTTTCACGGGACTGGAAAAGAAACTCAAGCCCAGTCCCCCCCCCCCCCCCCTCCCCCCGTCAGGTGGCCGTAAAAGACCCTTCAAGCAGTTGGCGGAGAACAGGCAGCCCATTCCCACGCTCGTGTGCTGGGGTCAATACTTATGCCTCCACTTTATTTGCAAGTGACATTTGAACTGTATTGGGTTACTCAACTGGAGTTAGTCGCAGGTATAGATGGTAAGTTCACGTTTTTAACTTTTATTTAAGAACTGTTTAAATAACAGTATTTTCTTTCTACGTTAGTGTGGTTAATTCTGTGTTTGAATAGCTAAGGTGTGGTATTGTGCGAAGCAAATAATGGCATGATGGGAAAACTAGTCAAGTTCCTTGGGACAATTAAATTTAAACTGACTTCGCATAACCTAAGGCACAGATACAAGCAGCCAAGGTCAACTTGACCCGAGAACTGGCTGACTCTAAACTCGGATAAGGCGCGTTCGTCATGAGACCAGAGCAGTCTAAATATATACGATAAGCTAAAAACTTGTCTCTTTCGGTACCATAAAAAGTTTGCTCCATTTCTTAAAACATGCACCAAAAGACAAGATAATGATATGAGACCCCGAGTCCTCTAAAGGTCAGCAAGGTGACGCCATTGTAATGATTATTACTTATCTTTTACTTTTGATCAAATTCCTGACCAAGCTGTATTCATGTTATCTTGATCCTATAATGTATAAAAATCGTCTTATTCTTTTGTGATATCGCAGACTTGGAAGGGAACCAGCAGTTTGTACTTGACTGCCTTCCGACTTCAAGTCTCAGCCATACTGCTAGCAGTTGTAGTCCGTAAATAAAGCTTAGTTTTGCTTACCTAACGAATCATGTTTGAATCTTTCTATCACAGTCCAGAAGCGGGGAAAATATTGACTACGACAAAGGCTTTACTCTTTGGAGCGGAGGAGGATGCGGGGCGACTTAATAGAGGTTTATAAGATGATGAGGGGGATAGGTAGAGTGGACGCTCAGAGACTATTTCCTCGGGTGGATGTAGCTATTACAAGGGGGCAGAACTATAAGGTTTGGGGTGGGAGATATAGGAGGGATGTCCAAGATAGGTTCTTTACTCAGAGAGTGGTTAGAGTGTGGAATGGACTGCCTGCTGTGATAGTGAAGTCGGACACTTTAGGAACTTTCAAGCGGTTATTGGATAGGCACATGGAGCACACCAGAATGACAGGGAGTGGGCTAGCTTGATCTTGGTTTCAGACAAGGCTCGGCACAACATCGAGGGCCGAAGGGCCTGTTCTGTGCTATACTGTTCTATGTTGAACGTCATAAAATACAAACAGACCGCCCGGCCATTACTCTGTCGCTGCCCGCGGGAGTTCGCAGTGCGGAAAAATAGCCGGCACTTCAACAAAGTTGGCAGAAATTATTCCCTTGGCTGCAAAGCACTTTGGCTGCCCCGAGGCTGTTACAGGAGCTTACATATATCTCATTTCAGAACAGGAAGAGCAGGTCTGGCAGCTCCTGCGGACGGAGAAACAGGTCCACCAACCTGCAGAAAAAATGTTAGCTCAGATTTTGGCACTCGGGATCGGTCAAGGCCTGACAAACAATGGGATGATGTCCAACGGGACTGAATGGGAAGGGGTTTGGGTCCATTGGGATTGTGTACAGTGGGAGTGAATGGGAAGGGGTTTGGGTCCATTGGGATTGTGTGCAGTGGGAGTGAATGGGAAGGGGTTTGTGTCCATTGGGATTGTGTACAGTGGGAGTGAATGGGAAGGGGTTTGGGTCCATTGGGATTGTGTCCAGTGGGAGTGATTGGGAAGGGGTTTGGGTCCATTGGGATTGTGTACAGTGGGAGTGAATGGGAAGGGGTTTGGGTCCATTGGGATTGTGTCCAGTGGGAGTGAATGGGAAGGGGATTGGGTCCATTGGGATTGTGTACAGTGGGAGTGAATGGGAAGGGGTTTGGGTCTCTCAAGGCAAAAAATATTGATGACCCCATTCAGACAAGGCCAAGCACCTCTACGTGTGTCGCATTACATGCTGAGGTCCACATCCTCGCCCTTACCTAGTGGAGCCTTCTTGGTGTCATACTTCATCTGTAGCACCATCTCCTCCATTGCCTGAATGTTGCAGATCAGCTCCATGAGCTCCTGGACCTGACGGTCCAGCTTCGACTCCACGTTGGGGGCCTTGGCCGCTTCCCCAAGCTCCTGAAACGCAGACACATTCATCAGGTGTCAGTCAGTCGGCACAGCGAAACCCACACTGCTCCTTCGCGTCAGACTTGCAACGTGGGCCGGGAGAGCACTAAAACTGTCCGCATCGCTTCCTCCCATAATCACTCAGCAACTTTCAGAGTCAAAGGGGAGGCCATTCTGTCCCTCTCGTCCCATCCTGGCCCTCATGAGAGAGAAACCCCCGCCCATCACACAGCCCTGGGAACTTCCCCTTTTGGAAGCCTCGATTGAACCCGCCTCTCTCGCACCCACCAGGTAATCTCCTTGGCCTTCGTTGCTTCTTTTTCCCCCCAAACACCTTAAATCTGCCAAACCCCAGGATTCTCAACCCTTCCACCAATGCAAACGGTTTCCCCACTCTGTGTAAAAATCGCAGAAAGGATCCACTGGAATTGTACCGGGTTTGAGGAGCTTCATTTAAAAAAGGAGAGGTTGGATATAATGACAGGGAAGGCACAGAATGGAGGAAGGAGGTCCGATTGTTTAACTTTTGAGAGAAACAGGAAACAAACACTGAGCAAGAAAAAGTATGTGGGGAAATGTGGGAAGCATAATTTCTTTAAAAAATGTATTTACAAGAAGCTGGCTTTGTTGGCTATAGGAACCAGCATTTTTTCGTCTGTCCCTAATTTCCCCTTGAGGAGGTGGTGGGTGAGTCGCCATCTTGAACCGGCTGCAGTCCCTGTGTGGTGTGGGTAACACCCACAGTGCTGTCAGGGAGGGAGGGCCAGGATTGTGACCCAGCGACAGTGAAGGAATGGCCGATATATTTCCCAGTCAGGATGGTGAGTGTGGGGCTCGGAGGGGGAACTTGCAGGTGGTGGAGTTCCCCATGTGTCTGCTGCCCCCTTGTCCTTCTAGATGGTAGAGGTGGTGGGTTTGGAAGGTGCTGTGGAAGGAGCCTTAGATTTTCATAAAATTTACAGTGCAGAAGGAGGCCATTCGACCCAGCAAGTCTGCACCGGCTCTTAGAAAGAGCACCCTACTTAAGCTCACCCCTCCACCCTATCCCCGTAACCCCAACTCACCTTTTGGGACACTAAGGGCAATTTTGGACACTAAGGGCAATTTATCACGGCCAATCCACCTAACCTGCACGTCTTTGGACTGTGGGAGGAAACCGGAGCACCCGGAGGAAACCCACGCAGACACGGGGAGAATGCGCAGACTCCGGCACGTGCAGACCATGACCCAAGCCGAGAATCGAACCTGGGACCCTGGAGCCGTGAAGCAACCGTGCCAACCACTGTGCCACCGGGCTGCCTGGCTGAAAGAAGCCGCACGGCTGGAGTCTATTCAGAGGTACTATCGCAGAGGAAAAGAAGTTACTGACCACCGTCAAAGGCAGGCAGGCACTGCCGGACCTTTCCGCAGATGAGATCCTTCACCAATTAAAGGAGTATATAGTGCAACAGTTTGACTTATCCAAAACCTGTACAGAGATTGAGGAAAAGTACAGTACCCCCCAAAGGACAATGGTCCTTTGAAGATATTAAAAGAATCTGAGGGGGAAACTACCCGGATGAAAAACAAAGACCGAACCAAATGGTCCCGAGTCGTTATGGGTCAGGTTCGGCAGCCAAACAAAATTCCGAGTCAATCCCAACATGATCCCGCACTGACCGCTGCGAAAGAACAGTTGAAGGCAGTAAGCAAACAATTAAAAGGGGAAAAACTTAAATTGGAAAAGTTCGAAGTCGAAGTAAAAGATGTCAAGTCAGAAGTTAAGAAACTTGTATCAAACAGCAAGGCAATTCGGCGACAAACATTCTCCCCGTGTTTGCGTGGGTTTCGTCCCACCTCCCCGCCAACGCAAAGATGTGCAGGATAGGTGGATTGGCCACGCTACATTGCTCCTCAAATGGAAAAAATGAGTTGGGTACTCTAAATTTATTGGATAAAAAGACCAAGACAGAAGAAACCATCGACCCCATGGGTACAAGAACAACTAGAGCTAAACACGCCCAGTGTTTTCAGCATGTCCCCGTGGGAAAATTGACAAATGGTCTAAAGAATTGCCAAATCCCAAGAAAGTGGGAAGGATAATTTGGGAACAGTTATAACGTTTAAAAAGCATTCACACTCTCCACCCATTGGATGGAGTACAGATCCAGACGGTAACGGCACAGGAACAGGCCCTTTGGCTCTCCAAGCCTGTACCAGTCATATTACCACCCTTGGCCAAAACCCTGAAGAACGAAGAGCAAAACAGCACAGGACAGGGCCCTTCAAGCCGGGAAGAGATTGAGTCAAGAGGTTTGAATCGCACTTGGGGACGGTGATCAGGAATTACGGGCAGTTGTTTGTCACTATGACGATGGGCGATCAAGATGTAGACTGTCTCATGGACACGGGAGCTGAATTAACATGTTGACCCCCAAGCTACAAAAGCTCTTTACCTATAGATGGCTAGATACAAGTTGCCTATGGGGTTGAGAATTAAGCTCAACCCATGCCCATTGGACTTGGCCCACACAAATTGACCATATCTATGTGGGTGGGCCCAGTGGGACAAGCTCTCTTGGGAACGGATGTACCAACTCAATTGAATTCCTCAGTGCATTTTGAAGATGGCCAAGTCACATGCAGAAGGATGTTGAAAGACCACCCAATCTAGGCCAAAGATAAGAATGATTGCGGCCTACTCCAGATGGATCCGGCATCATTTACTGGGGCGGCACCACCGTGCACCAAACAGTATCCCATCAGCCCACCCACCATTGCTGGCATCTTGCCAGTTTCCCAACAGCTAGAGGAGCAAGGAGTCCCAGTAAAAACACACTGTTCCTCTAACAGCCCTGTAGGGGCAGTACGGAAACCCATGGAATTTGAAACTCAAACATGCAATAATGAGCACAGGAAGAAAACATCCCGTGTTCCAATTATTCCAACAATCATTCCAAGCCTACTTTGAGGATTGGGAGGGAAGAACACATTATGCATGCGGGCTGCACGGTAGCATTGTGGTTAGCACAATTGCTTCACAGCTCCAGGGTCCCAGGTTCGATTCCCGGCTTGGGTCACTGTCTGTGCGGAGTCTGCACGTCCTCCCCGTGTGTGCGTGGGTTTCCTCCGGGTGCTCCGGTTTCCTCCCACAGTCCAAAGATGTGCAGGTTAGGTGGATTGGCCGTGCTAAATTGCCCTTAGTGTCCAAAATTGCCCTTCGTGTTCGGTGGGGTTACTGGGTTATGGGGATAGGATGGGGATGTGGACCTTGGGTAGGGTGCTCTTTCCAAGAGCTGGTGCAGACTCGATGGGCCGAATGGCCTCCGTCTGCACTGTAAATTCTCTGCATCATATTGAAAGAAAAAACTTTGGGGTTCAAATAATCGTAAACCAATTCATTCCATAATTTCAGACACCTTTGCCTAATTAACATGGCTCTGATATTACACAGCATGTATTGCAAACAGGCACACGGTCATCTCATTATAGATGCTTGTTGTAAAAGGTCATTATAATACTGACAGTTACTTAGGCAACTAATGTTCCGCTTTCTAGGATCCTTAGCCAGTTTTGTGCTCGAATCGGTGTTGTTCAATATATTAGCTATGTGACTAATCGCATTTGCTTTGTAAAATTAAAAATTAATAAGCATTGCCTTTTGGCATGTACTCTCAATACTTATTTCACATGGTTCATGTTGGTGCACTTTGACCCTTCTGTCCAATTGTTGGTAAAATGGCGAATCGGAAAGCAGAATACGATTGTATTTTGATCATAGAAAATACGCCTGATATACAGTAACCTGCACAATATAGGTAAAGGTGTTTCCTACTAATAGTCAGTCATGTGACACCACTTAAGCACTGTCACCATGACAGCGGTTTTGACTGAACAACACTTCTAAATTAAGCTTGCCTGACAGAGCAATAACTGACGTAGACAAGAAGAGGCTACAATTCAGCAATAAGTTGAAATTAAATGAAATGTAAATCACTTATTGTCATGAGTAGGCGTCAATGAAGTTACTGTGAAAAGCCCCTAGTCGCCACATTCCGGCGCCTGTTCGGGGAGGCCGGTACGGGGAATTGAACCGTGCTGCTGGCCTGCCTTGGTCTGCTTTCAAAGCCAGCGATTTAGCCCTGTGGCAGAAAAACAGCAGGTCTTGATGGGGCCAAGGGAAATAAGTCAGCATCTTGCCCCTCAACCCTACACCATCAATCTGGTTGGCTGCTAGACTGGAATTGGAAGGAAATTAGGGCGGTCATTAGATTTGGAAGTTTGCTCCGGAAAGAATCAGTCCCTGCCGGAGAGACGGCAAAACTGGAGGAAAAGGTTCCAATCAGCCTTGCCTTCCTTCTTTAAGACATTGCTTAACCCTGCCTCTCTGACTAAGCTTGTGGTCCCTGCCCTAATATTTCCTTATATGGTTCAATGTCAAATCTGTTTGTTAATGCTACCACAAAGCCCCTTGAGACATTCTATTCTGAAACACCATCTCTGGTTTCAAATTATGTGAACTCTGAACCTTGCAGATGATACAAAGATATTGCAGATGATAGAAAGATCTGCTGCGGGACAGGTAGTGTTCAGGAAGCAGGGAGGCTGCAGAAGGACCTGGACAAGCAAGGACAGTGGGCAAAGAAGTGGCAGATGGAATACAACGTGCAAAAGTGTGAGGTTGCGCACTTTGGGAGGAAGAATGGAGGCATAGGCTATTTTCTAAATGGGAAAAGCTCAGGAAACCAGAAGCACAAAGGGACTTGGGTGCCCTTGTTCACGATTCTCTTAAGGTTAACGTGCAGGTTCAGTCGGCAGTTAGGAAGGCAAATGCAATTCATGTGAAAATGAAAATCGCTTATTGTCACGAGTAGGCTTCAATGAAGTTACTGTGAAAAGCCCCTAGTCGCCACATTCCGGCGCCTGTCCGGGGAGGCTGGTATGGGAATCGAACCGTGCTGCTGGCCTGCTTTAAAAGCCAGCGATTTAGCCTGGTGAGCTAATAGAGCATTCATGTCGAGAGGGTGAGAATACAATAGCAGGGATGTACTTCTGAGGCTATGTAAGGCTCTGGTCACACCCCATTTGGAGCATTGTGAGCAGTTTTGGGCCCCAAATCTAAGGAAGGATATGCTGGCCTTGGAAAGGGTCCAGGGGAGTTTCACAAGAATGATCCCTGGAATGAAGACCTTGTCATTCGAGGAACGGTTGAGGACTCTGGGTTTGTACTCGTTGGAGTTCAGAAGGATGAGGAGGGAATCTTAATGAAACTGACAGGATCCTGAGAGGCCTAGATGAGAGTGGACGCAGAGAGGATATTTCGACAAGAACCTCCGGCTGAAGGGACGATCCTTTAAAAATTAGATGAGGAGGAATTTCTTCAGCCAGAGGGTGGTGAATCTGTGGAAGTCTTTGCCGCAGTAGCTGTGGAGGCCAAATCACTGATTGTCTTGATTGATAGGGGGATCAGGGGCTATGGGGAGAAGGCAGGAGAATGGGGGTGGGAAACAGATCAGCCATGATTGAATAGCGAAGCAGACTCGATGGACCGAGTGGCCTAATTCTGCTCCTATGTCTTATGGTCTTATAGGTTATCCGCTTTGGTAATGAAAATAGGGAGGGAAATTATTATTTGAATGGGTGTAAATTGAGAGATGTGCATCAGTCGCTGAAAATAAGTGCGCAGGTACAGCAGGCAGTAAAGTGGGCAAATGGTATAAAATGAAATGAAATGAAAATCGCTTATTGTCACAAGTAGGCTTAGAACATAGAACATAGAACAGTACAGCACAGAACAGGCCCTTCGGCCCTCAATGTTGTGCCGAGCCATGATCACCCTACTCAAACCCACGTATCCACCCTGTACCCGTAACCCAACAACCCCCCCTTAACCTTACTTTTTTATTAGGACACTACGGGCAATTTAGCATGGCCAATCCACCTAACCCGCACATCTTTGGACTGTGGGAGGAAACCGGAGCACCCGGAGGAAACCCACGCACACAGGGGGAGGACGTGCAGACTCCACACAGACAGTGACCCAGCCGGGAACTGAACCTGGGACCCTGGAGCTGTGAAGCATTTATGCTAACCACCCATGCTACCCGGCTTCAAATGAAGTTACTGTGAAAAGCCCCTAGTCGCCACATTCCAGCACCTGTTCGGGGAGGCTGGTACGGGAATTGAACCGTGCTGCTGGCCTGCCTTGGTCTGCTTTCAAAGCCAGCGATTCAGCCCAGTGTGCTAAACCAGCCCCTGTTGGTCTTCATAGCGAGAAGATTTGAGTACAAGAATAGGGATGTTTTACTGTATTTGTAGGGCATTGGTGAGGCCACACCTGGAGTATTGTGAGCAGTTTTGGTGTCCTTATCTGAGGAAGGATGTTGTTGCTATGGAGGGAGTGCAGCAAAGGTTTGCCAGGCTGATTCCTGGGATGGTGGGACTGTCATATGAGGAGAGTCTAAGTCGGGTAGGATGGAGTTTAGAAGAGTGAGTTATAGAAACTGGGTATGGAGATAGTGGGAAGGACTCTGGATCGATGCACTAGACAGGGCGAACTCCACCTCCACGTGGGCAGGGCTGAGCCTAACGCAGCTAAAGGTGGTGCACAGGGCGCACTTAACCAGGACAAGAATGAACGGATTCTTCCTGGAGGCGGAGGATAAATGTGAACGATGCCCGGCCAACCACACCCACATGTTCTGGTCTTGTCAAGTACTGGACCGCCTTTTTTGAGGCCATGCCCAGGGTTGTGGGGATGAGGGTGGAGCCGTGCCCACTAGTGGTGGTCTTCAGGGTATCGGGAGAGCCAGAGCCTCTTCACAGGGAGAGGGACAGAAACCCGTGCCGTTGCCTCTCTGACCGCCCGCCAAAGACTCCTGCTCGGCTGGCGATCGGCAGCGCCATCCAAGGCTGCAGGCTGGCTGACTGATCGGGCAACGTTTAGGGGCTGGTTTAGCACACTCAGCTAAATCGCTGGCTTTTAAAGCAGGCCAGCAGCACGGTTCGATTCCCGTACCAGCCTCCCCGAACAGGCGCCGGAATGTGGCGACTAGGGGCTTTTCACAGTAACTTCATTGAAGCCTACTCGTGACAATAAGCGATTTTCATTTCATTTCATTTTCAAATTGGAGAAAATAAAATACACCATCCGTGGGATCAGCGGAAAGCTTCCACAACGCATGGAGGCTATTCACCAGCCTGTTCCGAGACGTGTTTATAGTTAACAGCCAATAAGCAAAGAAGGGGGGGGATGGAGAAACAAAATTCAATGGAAGGAAGATAGGAAGGGGGAAGAGAGGCCAAGGGGAACACAGGGCAAGCACAAAAGTGGAAATTGGAAGGGTCAAAGGGCAAGAGCGCAGCCGGCAGGGGCGACAACGGCGGGGCCATACCACGCCGAGCTGATGCCAAGCACCCCCCCCCCCCCCCCCCCATAGCTCTGCGTGAGTGGCTGCGGTGCATCTTGTAGATGGTACACACACTGCTGCCGCTGTGCGTCGGTGGTGGAGGGAGTGAATGTTTGTGGATGGGGTGCTGATCAAAGCGGGGCTGCTTTGTCCTGGATGGTGTCGAGCTTCTCGAGTGTTGTCGGAGCCGCACTCATCCAGGCAAGTGGAGACTATCCCATCACACCCCTGACTTGTGCCTTGGAGATGGGGGACAGGCTTTAGTGGAGTGAGGAGGTGACTGACTAGCCACAGGATTCCCAGCCTCTGGTCTACTTTGGTAACCACAGTATTTATGGCCCAGTTTGCTTCCTGGTCAACTTCCCACTTGTCAGCCAATGGGGATGCAGGTGGTGACTAGACAGCTTTCAAAGCGCGGGCACATCAGCAGGAGGAGCCGAATGGCCTCCTTCCTGTGCTGCATCACCCGCCAACTGATAAGAGACCCCATCGCCCCCAACCCACCAACGCGTTGGGAAACGCAGTGGAGATTGCAAACGTGCCGACACTATGTGCGGACAGTCGAACACCACAGCCACTCACCTTGTCGGCAGGAGCATCACCGCTGTAATCCCGGCTCAATATGTCATACTTGCCGGCAACTTTCTCAAAGAACGCTCTCATGGACCAATCGTTCTTCGTCTTGTCGAGGAATCTGAGGGGGACAAGAGGGGACAACAATTCAGCTGCGACACAGCTCAGCAGAAATACTCCCTTCCCCACCGCCCACCACACCGAGCCGGACGCCAGGCTCAGTGAGCAGCTTGGCCGTTCCTCCAGGTCGCATCACAACCTCTGGGGAGGTTCCTGTGGCAAAGGAGGATTGAGTTCTGAACCTGCCGTGGACCAACAGCTGGGACAGTGTAGAAAAGCTTTACTCTGTATCTAACCCCGTGCTGTACCTGTCCTGGGAGTGTTTGATGGGGACAGTGTAGAGGGAGCTTTACTCTGTATCTAACCCCGTGCTGTACCTGTCCTGGGAGTGTTTGATGGGGACAGTGTAGAGGGAGCTTTACTCTGTATCTAACCCCGTGCTGTACCTGTCCTGGGAGTGTTTGATGGGGACAGTGTAGAGGGAGCTTTACTCTGTATCTAACCCTGTGCTGTACCTGTCCTGGGAGTGTTTAATGGGGATAGTGCAGAGGGAGCTTTACTCTGTATCTAACCCCTTGCTGTACCTGTCCTGGGAGTGTTTGATGGGGACAGTGTAGAGGAAGCTTTACTCTGTATCTAACCCCGTGCTGTACCTGTCCTGGGAGTGTTTGATGGGGACAGTGTAGAGGGAGCTTTACTCTGTATCTAACCCCTTGCTGTACCTGTCCTGGGAGTGTTTGATGGGGACAGTGTAGAGGGAGCTTTACTCTGTATCTAACCCCGTGCTGTACCTGTCCTGGGAGTGTTTGATGGGGACAGTGTAGAGGGAGCTTTACTCTGTATCTAACCCCTTGCTGTACCTGTCCTGGGAGTGTTTGATGGGGACAGTGTAGAGGGAGCCAAGTTCTGTGCCAGGCCCAGGAGGGAGGTGTTTATTACTATCGCGACGTGGCTCCCGATCTTGGAGGCCACAGTGCGCTTACCGCCACGGATTTCAGCAAATTCTTGGCCACTTCTTAAAAACAATCAATTGAAAAGTAGCCTTATTTCACGTACTTCTTCTCAAAGATTTCCTTGGCTTTATCCAGATCAGTTCCACACGAGATCAGGTTGTTTTGTCCGGCCTTCCCAACTGAACAGGGAACAAGGTGAGAAAATATCAGCCTGAGAATGAGGCCTCTGATGGTATCGTGCCCCTTATTCCACCTTAAACCCCCCCCCCCCCCCATCAATCGATACCCCCCCACCCCACTCCCAGTTCTGGATTTCCCACAGGAGGAAACATCCTTTCCACGTCCATCTTGTCGCGACCGATCGGGATTTTATTTACTTCAACCACGTCATCCCTAGGGCCAAGATCATCTAACGCTTCCTTGTCAGACAACCCGCTCATCCCAGGTATTCATCTAGTTAAACATCCTCGGAACTGTCCCTGATGCATTTATCACCCTTCCTTAAATAAAGAGACCAGAACTGTGCATATTTAATACTTTATACACTTGATCAGGACCCTCCTTAACCCCCCCTCTCTGTCCCAGTTAATATTATATATCCTCAATCAGGACCCTCCTTAACCCCCTCTCTGTCCCAGTTAATATTTTATACCCTCGATCAGGACCCTCCTTAACCCCCCTCTCTGTCCCAGTTAATATTTTATACTCTCGATCGGGACCCTCCTTAACCCCCTCTCTGTCCCAGTTAATATTTTATACCCTCGATCAGGACCCTCCTTAACCCCCTCTCTGTCCCAGTTAATATGTTCCACCCTCGATCGGGACCCTCCTTAACCCCCCCCTCTGTCCCAGTTAATATTTTATATCCTCGATCAGGACCCTCCTTAACCCCCTCTCTGTCCCAGTTAATATTTTATACCCTCGATCGGGACCCTCCTTAACCCCCTCTCTGTCCCAGTTAATATTTTATTCCCTCGATCAGGACCCTCCTTAACCCCCTCTCTGTCCCAGTTAATATTTTATACCCTCGATCGGGACCCTCCTTAACCCCCCTCTCTGTCCCAGTTAATATTATATACCCTCGATCAGGACCCTCCTTAACCCCCGTCTCTGTCCCAGTTAATATTTTATACCCTCGATCGGGACCCTCCTTAACCCCCTTTCTGTCCCAGTTAATATTTTATACTCTCGATCGGGACCCTCCTTAACCCCCTCTCTGTCCCAGTTAATATTTTATACCCTCGATCAGGACCCTCCTTAACCCCCTCTCTGTCCCAGTTAATATTTTATACCCTCGATCGGGACCCTCCTTAACCTCCTCTCTTTCTCCCAGTTAATATTTTATACCCTCGATCGGGACCCTCCTTAACCCCCTCTCTGTCCCAGTTAATATTTTATACCCTCGATCAGGACCCTCCTTAACCCCCTCTCTGTCCCAGTTAATATTTTATACCCTCGATCGGGACCCTCCTTAACCCCCCTCTCTGTCCCAGTTAATATTTTATACCCTCGATCAGGACCCTCCTTAACCCCCTCTCTCTGCCCCAGTTAATATTTTATACCCTCGATCAGGACCCTCCTTAACCCTCCCTCTCTGTCCCAGTTAATATTTTATACCCTCGATCAGGACCCTCCTTAACCCCCCCCCCTCTCTGTCCCAGTTAATATTTTATACCCTCGATCAGGGCCCTCCTTAACCCCCCTCTCTGTCCCAGTTAATATTTTATACCCTCGATCGGGACCCTCATTAACCCCCTCTCTGTCCCAGTTAATATTTTATACCCTCGATCAGGGCCCTCCTTAACCCCCCTCTCTGTCCCAGTTAATATTTTATACCCTCGATCGGGACCCTCATTAACCCCCTCTCTGTCCCAGTTAATATTTTATACCCTCAATCGGGACCCTCCTTAACCCCCCTCTCTGTCCCAGTTAATATTTTATACCCTCGATCAGGACCCTCCTTAACCCTCCCTCTCTGTCCCAGTTAATATTTTATACCCTCGATCAGGACCCTCCTTAACCCCCTCTCTGTCCCAGTTAATATTTTATACTCTCGATCAGGACCCTCCTTAACCCCCTCTCTGCCCCAGTTAATATTTTATACCCTCGATCAGGACCCTCCTTAACCCCCTCTCTGTCCCAGTTAATATTTTATACCCTCGATCGGGACCCTCCTTAACCCCCCTCTCTGTCCCAGTTAATATTTTATACCCTCGATCAGGACCCTCCTTAACCCCCTCTCTCTGCCCCAGTTAATATTTTATACCCTCGATCAGGACCCTCCTTAACCCTCCCTCTCTGTCCCAGTTAATATTTTATACCCTCGATCAGGACCCTCCTTAACCCTCCCCCCTCTCTGTCCCAGTTAATATTTTATACCCTCGATCAGGGCCCTCCTTAACCCCCCTCTCTGTCCCAGTTAATATTTTATACCCTCGATCGGGACCCTCCTTAACCCCCCTCTCTGCCCCAGTTAATATTTTATACCCTCGATCAGGACCCTCCTTAACCCCCTCTCTGTCCCAGTTAATATTTTATACCCTCGATCAGGACCCTCCTTAACCCCCGTCTCTGTCCCAGTTAATATTTTATACCCTCGATCGGGACCCTCCTTAACCCCCTTTCTGTCCCAGTTAATATTTTATACTCTCGATCGGGACCCTCCTTAACCCCCTCTCTGTCCCAGTTAATATTTTATACCCTCGATCAGGACCCTCCTTAACCCCCTCTCTGTCCCAGTTAATATTTTATACCCTCGATCGGGACCCTCCTTAACCTCCTCTCTTTGTCCCAGTTAATATTTTATACCCTCGATCAGGACCCTCCTTAACCCCCTCTCTCTGCCCCAGTTAATATTTTATACCCTCGATCAGGACCCTCCTTAACCCCCCTCTCTGTCCCAGTTAATATTTTATACCCTCGATCGGGACCCTCATTAACCCCCTCTCTGTCCCAGTTAATATTTTATACCCTCGATCAGGGCCCTCCTTAACCCCCCTCTCTGTCCCAGTTAATATTTTATACCCTCGATCGGGACCCTCATTAACCCCCTCTCTGTCCCAGTTAATATTTTATACCCTCAATCGGGACCCTCCTTAACCCCCCTCTCTGTCCCAGTTAATATTTTATACCCTCGATCAGGACCCTCCTTAACCCTCCCTCTCTGTCCCAGTTAATATTTTATACCCTCGATCAGGACCCTCCTTAACCCCCTCTCTGTCCCAGTTAATATTTTATACTCTCGATCAGGACCCTCCTTAACCCCCTCTCTGCCCCAGTTAATATTTTATACCCTCGATCAGGACCCTCCTTAACCCCCTCTCTGTCCCAGTTAATATTTTATACCCTCGATCGGGACCCTCCTTAACCCCCCTCTCTGTCCCAGTTAATATTTTATACCCTCGATCAGGACCCTCCTTAACCCCCTCTCTCTGCCCCAGTTAATATTTTATACCCTCGATCGGGACCCTCCTTAACCCCCTCTCTGTCCCAGTTAATATTTTATACCCTGGATCAGGACCCTCCTTAACCCCCTCTCTGTCCCAGTTAATATTTTATACCCTCAATCAGGACCCTCCTTAACCCCCGTCTCTGTCCCAGTTAATATTTTATACCCTCGATCAGGACCCTCCTTAACCCCCTCTCTGTCCCAGTTAATATTTTATACCCTCAATCAGGACCCTCCTTAACCCCCTCTCTGTCCCAGTTAATATTTTATACCCTCAATCAGGACCCTCCTTAACCCCCTCTCTGTCCCAGTTAATATTTTATACCCTCGATCAGGACCCTCCTTAACCCCCCCCCCCCCTCTCTGTCCCAGTTAATATTTTATACCCTCGATCGGGACCCTCCTTAACCCCCCTCTCTGCCCCAGTTAATATTTTATACCCTCGATCGGGACCCTCCTTAACCCCCCTCTTTGCCCCAGTTAATATTTTATACCCTCGATCGGGACCCTCCTTAACCCCCTCTCTGTCCCAGTTAATAGGGGGGGGGGGGGAAAGAGAAGAGGTGCTCACCTCTGCCCCAGCGCAGCCAGACACTGAAATTTCTCTTTGCGTCATCTTCTAGTAGCTGAATGATGTAGTACTTGTTGTTGTTATGCTGCAGGTTCGTCTGCGGGAAGGAAGATGAGAGTACAGAATAACCGGCTCACCAGGCCTGGCATGGACCCATCATCGCCCGCCTTCCCTCCCCCGCATCCGGTGCTCGGCTGATCTACGCTGGCACCCAGTCCTGCCATCGTCTCCATTATAAAATTCATGTCCTCATTTGCAAATCCCTCTGCAGCTTCGCCCCACCCCCCGCCATACCTCCATCATCTCCTCCAGACCCTACCACCCTCCCGCTATCTCCGCGCCCTCCAATTCCGACTTCTCAAGCATCCTGCTCGAACCCCACCCCCCAGCTGAGGAATTTCCTTCCCTCTTCACCTCTATTTCTCTCTCCGCATTTTCCTTCAAGAGATTCAATAAAGCGAGCAACGAAGGTCTTGGGAGCGGGAACATGGAATTCCTACAGTGCAGAAGGAGGCTATTCGGCCCATCGAGTCTGCACCGATCCTCCAAAAGAGCAGCCCACCCTGGGTCACTCCCCCCCCCCCCCCCCCCCCCCCCCCCCCCCTCACCCTATCCCTGTAACCCCACCTGAGCTGCACATCTCTGGACTGTGGTAGGAAACCGGAGCACCCGGAGGAAACCCACGCACACACGGGGAGAAAGTAAAAATCGACAAAAGACAGTCACCCGAGGTCAGAATCGAAACCAGGTCCCTGGCGCTGTGAAGCAGCAGTGCTGACCACTGCGCTGCAGTCGCCTATTCAATCCCTCGCTGCAATCAGTGACCCGTAGCTACGTTCCCTGCACTGATTCGAAGCCTCACGATTCTCCAGCGTGATCGTCACTGACCCGACAACAAAGATTTGGCAAGAATGTGAGAAATACTGGCAGGCCTTGACCTTTCCAGCCCCTTGAGCCTGCTCTCCCGCCCCCCCCCCCCAATTCGATACAATCATGGCAGAACTGATCGCGGGCCTCAAGTCCACTTTGCCCCCTATCCCCGCCGCTAACCCCCGACTCCCTTGTCGATCAGAATTCTCTCTAACTCGGGCCTGGATTATACGCAGTCACCTGCAGCCTCTAGAGAGAAGATTCCAGACTGACCAACCCTCTGAGAGAAAGAATTCCTCCTCATCCCCGTCACGGCAGACCCCAACTCAACTCCAGTCCCTCCCACCAGGGAGATCCACCGAGGTGTTACAACGCTGCCACCATGTTACACCTACCTGGTTTAAGAGTGTGTCGTACACATCGTCCCCCTCACAGTACACGTGCGCCTGTAGGAGATGTGGAAGAGCGGTTACAGGTTGCACCTTTAACAAGCAGCCCTGTGCACAGGGTGGTACCGGCAAGGCTCTCTGCCGGCGAGGAAACGCCAGCGCCAAATCGCAGAATTGTTACTGCGCAGGAGACGGCCATTCAGCTCATCGGGTCTGCGTCGGCTGTCTGACTTGAGCGATTTGTTTACCGCCATTTCACCGTATGGACCCCGTGATCCTCCCCCCCGCATATGCTTCTGTTTCAGTCTGATTCCCTTCTGAACACTTGGATCAAACCCCCTCCCCGGCAGCACATTCGGACCCCTAACCACTCGCTGCGAGATCCCACCTGTGGCGTCGGCATCTTCCACTACCAACTCAATCCTTCCGCGAGTGGGAGTGGTCGCTCCCATGGAGGCCTTTCAGCCCTTCGAGCCTGTTCGTGACTGAGCTTGTGACCTGACTCCGCGGCCCCGCCTTTGCTCTCACAGCCTTCCAGACACTGTGGTTTGGATTTTATGCGTCCATCAGGCAGGCGCACTCTCAAACCGGGAAAGGGAAGCGTGACGTGATCCCAGCTACGTCGGCAATTTCACGCTGGCTGCCACCCATCCCCCCACCCCCTGGGAGGGAGAGAAAAAGGGGGGGGGGGATCAAAGCAAGAGATACACAGAGAGAGAGAGAGAGAGAGAGAGAGCGTGGGGGGCGGAAAATGAGTTCGGAGAGAGGGGGAGTGGAGGGGTCGGGGAGAGAGAGTGGGGCGTCAGGGGAGAGAGAGTGGGGGGGTCGGGAGAGAGAGAGAGATGAGGGGTCGGGAGAGAGAGAGAGATGAGGGGTCGGGGGAGAGAGAGAGAGATGAGGGGTCGGGGGAGAGAGAGAGATGAGGGGTCAGGAGAGAGAGAGAGATGAGGGGTCGGGAGAGAGAGAGAGATGAGGGGTCGGGAGAGAGAGAGAGAGAGATGAGGGGTCGGGAGAGAGAGAGAGAGATGAGGGGTCGAGAGAGAGATGAGGGGTCGAGAGAGAGAGAGATGAGGGGTCAAGAGAGAGAGAGATGAGGGGTCGAGAGAGAGAGAGATGAGGGGTCGAGAGAGAGAGAGATGAGGGGTCACGAGAGAGAGAGATGAGGGGTCGAGAGAGAGAGCGAGATGAGAGGTCGGGAGTGGGAAGGAGGGATGGAGGGAGAGCGGGAGAGAGAAAGGTAGAGTGACAGAGAGAAACAAAGAGACAGGCACACACAGAAATAGAGAGCCGGAGGAGATGAGAAGCCCCGGGGGGATGGGGGGGGTGGCATGGAGAGCCCAAGAAATGGAAGGAGGGGGAAAGAAAATGCAACATAAAGAAAGAGTGGGAGAGAGGGGTAGGGAGGTGTAAGGGAGGAAGCACGTGAGCAGGCAGGGACCACCGATTCACCCAGTAGCTCACAGAACGAGGAACACAGATGAACTCAATTTCCCAAACAACAGAGGGAAACCATCACAAGGGAGTCAGAGAGCGTATAGAGAAGGTATAACACAATGAGAGGGGCAGCAGAGAAGCTAGAGTCACCAAAATCAAAAGGAGAAAAGGGCGCACCGAGCGAGTGATGCAATGATACAGGGCGAGGCAAGCGAGTGACGTTACTGGAGCAGAGAACCAGGAGGCCAGGAATGACATGTGGGGGGACATTTGCAAGTTTATCTCACACCCTCCCATTGTTTCATCCCACCGAGGGGGGGGGCGTGTAGCCCTGGAGGTACCTTGCCCTGCTTCGCCTGACACTCCGAGTCCATGGCCGCCTTTCCTTTGACGATCACTGTCTTCACCGTTTCTGAGGAGACAAGATGGGAGGCGAGGGGTGAGGGACACTGACAAACGTCACCTGGACCATCGCTCCGCCACTGAAAGCACCCGCGCTTCAAACAATGTGACAGCACAAGAGGCTGCCATTCGGCCCATCCAGCCTATGGCGGCTCGCCGCGGAGCAACCCAGTCCGTCCCACACGCCCGCCATGTCGCCGTTCCCCTTGCCAAGTTTATTGCCCCTCGAGGGTCCGTCCCATTTCCTTCCGAAATTGTCTCGGCTTCCTGCACCCTCGTGGGCATCGAGCTCCGGGTCTCTACCACTCTACCCTCGCATTAACCCCACCTCTCAGCAAAACCTTAAATCTGCGCTCCGTCCTTGTACCGTCAACTCATGTCTTTGTCCCCCTGTCTAAAATCTGTCATAATCTTGTCCACCTCTATCAAATCGCCCTTCAACCTCCTTTGCTCCAAAGAGGACAACCCCAGCTCCGCTTACCCTGGCTGTCCCCTCCTGCCTGTTGACTGCTGCTGGCCTCGTTCTCCGACTGCTTCTTGGAGTTTTTACGCGGCTTCTTCGCGGTGGTAGATCCGCTGGCCGAAGAGGAAGCCTCAGCCGACACGGCAGCGGGCTGTGAGCCGCCTTTCGGTACCACCGCACCGGCGCCGTCTGCAAGAGGGTGGGACAGAGAGAAACAGTGAGGAGCGGTGCACTGACGCACAGCGAGACAAACACTCCTCCCAGACCTGGCTCCACGTCACTAAGCCCAATGGCTACATGATCGCCCCTCCCCCAAACTCTCCTGTACGGTGAAACCCGATGACCATGGGACATCCCCTCCCCCAAACTCTCCCGTACGGTGAAACCCAATCACCATGGGACACCCCCCTCCCCCAAACTCTCCTGTACGGTGAAACCCGATGACCATGGGACATCCCCTCCCCCAAACTCTCCCGTACAGTGAAACCCGATGACCATGGGACACCCCCCTCCCCCAAACTCTCCCGTACGGTGAAACCCGGTCACCATGGGACATTCCCTCCCCCAAACTCTCCCGTACGTGAAACCCGATGACCATGGGACATCCCCTCCCCCAAACTCTCCCGTACGGTGAAACCCGGTCACCATGGGACACCCCCTCCTCCAAACTCTCCCGTACGTGAAACCCGATGACCATGGGATATCCCCTCCCCCAAACTCTCCCGTACGGTGAAACCCGGTCACCATGGGACACCCCCCTCCCCCAAACTCTCCCGTACAGTGAAACCCGATCACCATGGGACATCCCCCTCCCCCAAACTCTCCCGTACAGTGAAACCCGGTCACCATGGGACACCCCCCTCCCCCAAACTCTCCCGTACAGTGAAACCCGATCACCATGGGACATCCCCCTCCCCCAAACTCTCCCGTACAGTGAAACCCGATCACCATGGGACATCCCCCTCCCCCAAACTCTCCCGGACGGTGAAACCCGATCACCATGGGACATCCCCTCGCCGCCCCAATGTCCCGCAGGGCGACGGACCCAACGGATGCCTTGCCTGACTGGACGCGGCTCATCTTCCGCTCGAACTTCGTCTTGCCGTTGACCTGCCTCATCCTCCCGATGTCCAGGGTGTAGCGGACCCGGCCGATGGCCAGGGTGGCGGTCCCCTCCCCCTTGATCCTCGCCCGCTCCAGATCGACGCACACGCTGGCGCTGTAGGGGTGCCAGAGGGCGTCGTCGTCCTGCCACTGCCAGACGAAATCTGGATGGAACGGCAGAAGGGGAGAGAGAGAGGCCGGCAATTCGGGTGGTCCAACAAACAAATTCATGTCTAAGCGCTGAATCCGACAAAGTGGACAGAGGGACTAACAGGGGCACTGGGATAAGTGAATCAGAGCGAACTGCAATTAGAGAGTGACGTGGGGATCAGAGCTGAGGGCCTCAACCATTTACAATCTATATACGAGCGGTTCGGATGAAGGGTCCCCTGCACCTTAGCCCATTTGCTACTCATGCAGCGAGAGGTGACAACGCAGGCTGTGTGTAAGATGCAAAGAGTGGGCAAAGGGACACAGATACGCGGAGTGAAAGGGCAAAAGAAAAGGTGGCAGATATGAGACTCATGTGCGGAAATGCGAAGGTGTCCACCTTGGCAGAAAGAATTGACAGGCAGACTGTGAGCGACATGGAGGGAGCCGGCAGGAGGCAGCTGTACAGAAGGGCTTGCAGGCCCTCATGCGCGCGTCGCATAAAAGGTTAACACGCAGGTGCAGCAAGTGATTACGAAGAGAAATGAAGTTTTGGCGACCTTTAATGCAAAGTGTATAAATGTTAGAGAAGTCTGGCTACAACCGTACGGGACCTTTGTGAGACCGGACCAGGAGTACTGGGTACAATTCCATTCTGCCCTTTAAGAAGGGACGTACCAGCACTGCAAGTGACTCGGAGAAGGTTCACCAGACAGGTACAGCACGGGGTTAGATACAGAGTAAAGCTCCCTCTACACTGTCCCCATCAAACACTCCCAGGACAGGTAGAGCACGGGGTTAGATACAGAGCAAAGCTCCCTCTACACTGTCCCCATCAAACACTCCCAGGACAGGTACAGCATGTGTTAGATACAGAGTAAAGCTCCCTCTACACTGTCCCCATCAAACACTCCCAGGACAGGTACAGCATGGGGTTAGATACAGAGTAAAGCTTCCTCTACACTGTCCCCATCAAACACTCCCAGGACAGGTACAGCACAGGGTTAGATACAGAGTAAAGCTTCCTCTACACTGTCCCCATCAAACACTCCCAGGACAGGTACAGCACGGGGTTAGATACAGAGTAAAGCTCCCTCTACACTGTCCCCATCAAACACTCCCAGGACATGTACAGCACGGGTTAGATACAGAGTAAAGCTCCCTCTACACTGTCCCCATCAAACACTCCCAGGACAGGTACAGCACGGGGTTAGATACAGAGTAAACTCCCTCTACACTGTCCCCATCAAACACTCCCAGGACAGGTACAGCACGGGGTTAGATACAGAGTAAAGCTCCCTCTACACTGTCCCCATCAAACACTCCCAGGACAGGTACAGCACGGCGTTAGATACAGAGTAAAGCTCCCTCTACACTGTCCCCATCAAACACTCCCAGGACAGGTACAGCACGGGGCTAGATACAGAGTAAAGCTCCCTCTACACTGTCCCCATCAAACACTCCCAGGACAGGTACAGCACGGGGTTAGATACAGAGTAAAGCTCCCTCTACACTGTCCCCATCAAACACTCCAAGGACAGGTACAGCACGGGGTTAGATACAAAGTAAAGCTCCCTCTACACTGTCCCCATCAAACACTCCCAGGACAGGTACGTACAGTCCTCCTGATCTTTCACAGCGTAGCGGATGCTCCTCTCAAAGCCCGTCTGGCTGTTCTTCTGAATCATCTTCTTCAGATCCACTTGCAAAGTGGTTTTGGCAGCGAGGGACAGCCGAACAGAGGTGTTCCCGGACCTGAGGGGAGACCGCGTGTGAAACGGTGTCAGCACAAATCGCATGGAAGCAATTGTTCTTTTTACAATTCTGTTGCAGGATGTGGCCGCTGCTGTTAAGGCCAGCACTTATTGCCCATCCCGAATTGCCCGCTGAGAAGGCGGTGGCAAATCTCCGTCTGCAGTCCGTGTGGCGTAGGTACGCCCACAGTGAGTCAGGGAGGGTGTCCCTGGTATCTGACCCAGCAACAGCGATGGAACGGCCAATGCCCCAAATCAAAGGTTGGTGCCTCACTTCCTTGCTCAGGACATCCCTCCCGAAACATCACCCCTCCTCTCTCTCTCTCTCCCATCCGTCGAGACACTTCAAATCTGTCTCTGATCAACCACTCAGTTACCCAACCCAAGATCGTGGGTGAATGCTCAGGTGAATGCTTTCGGAGCGCTGCTCCATCACCTGAGGAAGGAGCAGAGCTCCGAAAGCTAGTGTTTGAAACAAACCTGTTGGACTTTAACCTGGTGTTGTCAGGCTGCTTACTGTGCTCACCCCAGTCCAACGCCGGCATCTCCACATCATGGTCCAGCTTTAACAGGCTGGTTTAGCACACTGGGCTAAATTGCTGGCTTTGAAAGCAGACCAAGGCAGGCCAGCAGCACGGTTCAATTCCCGTACCAGCCTCCCCGAACAGGCGCCGGAATGTGGCGACTAGGGGCCTTTCACAGTAACTTCATTTGAAGCCTACTCGTGACAATAAGCGATTTTCATTTGATTTCATTAGCGTGAAAGACAACGACAGTGAGAGAGAAAGAGGTAGAAAGACAGAGAGAGAGAGAGAGAGAGACATGGTGAGCTAGCTAAAGCCGAGGAGATGGAAAAAGAGAGATCGTTATCGCCCGCCCCATGTCCTGGGAAGAGGGTGAGAGGTCAGTGAGAGATCTCGAAGGTACTCTAGAGACATGAAGAGGTTGAGGCCATGCACGGATTTGACAACAGGGATGTGAATTTTAAAGTTGCGGTGTTGCTGGACCGGGGAGGGGGGGGGAGGCAGATGGTGGGGGCGGGGGTGAGGCGAGCGGGATCCGGGGCATGCTCGAACTGGCAGAGCTTGGGACGAGATGAAGTCTACGGAAATAGATTGCGGGAGACAAGCCAGGAGGGCGTCGGAACAGCCGAGTCCAAAGGAGGCAAAGTCACGGGTGAGGGCTTCGGCAGCCGACGAGCCAAGACAAAGGGGGGCGAAGTTGAAGGTGGGGATTGGCGGTCCGAGGGATGGCGCACAGATGCACGGTCGGGATCTCACCCCGGGTGACGTTTAAGCGGCAGTTGTTCGGTTCGGGATGCTTCAGGTGACGGGCGGAACTGATTAGCACTGCTGTCTCAGAGCCTGGGCTCACGTCCGGTCTTTGTGACTGTCTGTGCGGAGTCTGCGCCTTCTCCCCGTGTCTGCGTGAGTTTCCTCCGGGTGCTCCGGTTTCCTCCCACAAGGCCCGAAAGATGTGCAGGTTAGGTGGATTGGTCATGTTAAAAAATTGCCCCTTAGCGTCCAAAAGATGTGCGGGTTAGGTGGGGTTACAGGGTCCGGGCAGTGGGGTGAACCTGGGTAGAGTGTCCTTTCAGAGAGAGTGAGAGGCAACTTGTTCGAAACCTCTAAGGTCTTGAGGGGGGTCTTGGAGAGGGTGGGTGTGGAGAGGATGTTTTCTCACGTGGGAGAATCGAGAACCGGGTTGGGGGGGGGGGGTTAAAAATAAGTGGCACCCATTTGAGACACAGAGGAGGAGAAATATTTTCTCTCAGAGAGATGCGAGTTGATGGAACTCTCTTCCTCAAATGGCAGTGGATATGTGAATATTTTAATTGGAATATTTTAAGCCAGAGCTAGATAGATTCGTGATAAGCAAGGAAGTGAAATGTCATCGAGGGGGAAAGTGGAGCTGTGGTTACAATCACATCAACTACGACCAATGTAGGAATTTCCGCATCCTGTATTATATGTATCTGGTGCAAGAATAGTCGAAGGTCTGGGTTAATGTGTGTATGTCTCTACTGCAGTAAGGGCTTTAAATATCCTGGTTTAAAAGGCAAACAGACACTAGGGTGACAGGACGGGTAATTAAAGCATCGTAAAAGGAAGATCATCATTCACTTCAACCATGTGCAATATTTACAGAAATGGGGCTGATGGAATTTTGTTTACAGAAAGAAGGCTCCCCAGGGTTTTGATCATTGACGGGTTGTGGTTAGCCTTTGTGCGATGGTCATAATCCAGTCAGTGGAATAGAGATGATGCAGTTAATAGGAGGAGCCAGGGGCCGAAGCAGTCAGGTGTTCAGTTTCAGTCTAGATTTTGCTGTGAACAGAATGGGAGCTTTTTTTGCCAAATGCTGGGAAGTCGAACAGTAGTTTGACGCAGGCAAGAAACTGCAGGCTGTTTTCTGAAGGGCCTCTCTCTCTCTCTCTCAAAGCAGTTTCTCCAACACATCTCCGTTAAGGTGAGTATTCACGTGTTTGTTAAATGCGTTTAAAAATGGATTGTGACCAGAGATGGGTTTTGCTTAATTGGAGATAAAAAGATAGCAGTTAGATTAAAGCGAGTTATTTTATTGTTAAGAATTGTTTAACTGGTATTTGTAAGCTGTTTTTTGCATGATGTCCAAGCTAGTTCAATACTGTGTCAATAATAATGTTTGTATTAATGTACCATAATCCCTATTCATGCATGGATTCAATCCTGGAGAGAAGTATCTTTTCCTCCCAGTCTTATAAATTAAATGAAATATTAGGTTTTCTGTTCAGTATGCGAGCTACTGTTGGGATATGGTCCGGGATCATAATACAACCCTGATTGTATTGAATGGCGGAGCAGACTCGGGGGACCAGTAGCATCTACCCCTGCTCAAAATTGTATGTTAATTTACGTTTTTAATGGGGTTTTTTGTTGAATGGACATTTTATTAATCTTGCATTGAAAATTCCCACCAGTGGATTCAAACACTTGCCCTTGCTGATCAAGAATCTATCTCAGCCTTAAATGAAACTTGGTGGGATATAGAAGATGTAAGTAAGGGGAGGAGCCAGGTCTGTCTGTAGTTTTGCAGTCTGCTAGAATATTTTAAGTTGAACAGTCTGGTCGTCTGGATTACAAGTCCAGCAACATTATTACTATGCCACTGTCTCCCCATAGTTCACAACGGGTGCAAAGGAAAGGCAGGAGAGGGTTGTGTTCGGATACCGAACCACCTATGCAGCAGTGTGCGTTCCATCTACAAGATGCACTGCAGCGACTCACCAAGGCTCCTTCGACAGCACCTTCCAAACCCACCACCTCTACCATCTAGAAGGACAAGGGGGCAGCAGACACATGGGGAACTCCACCACCTGCAAGTTCCCCTCCGAGCCCCACACTCACCATCCTGACTGGGAAATATATCGGCCGTTCCTTCACTGTCGCTGGGTCACAATCCTGGCCCTCCCTCCCTGACAGCACTGTGGGTGTTACCCACACCACACAGGGACTGCAGCCGGTTCAAGATGGCGGCTCACCCACCACCTCCTCAAGGGGCAATTAGGGACGGGCAACAAATGCTGGGCCACGGCCAGCGACACCCTACATCCCGAGAATAAACATCAATTGCGCAGTCAAATCCATCTGACTGGCACCACTGTGACTAACGGTGATAGGTTTGCCAGCTCTCACCCCTTTTGTGATCAAAATTGGCTCCGGTGTTGTGAAAAGTGCTACATAAATGCAGGTGTGGGGGGGTGGGGGAGACAACGCCCTTTCCGAAGAGGAGGCGGGCTGGGCTCGGAGCTCCAATTCCTTTGTTTCCGAGCTGAGTTTTTCCACAGAGTCACACAGGGCAGAAGAGGAGCCACGGCCCATCAAGTCTGCACCAACGCATGAAAGAAAATCCACCCGACTACCTACCTAATGCCATTTGGCAACACTTGGCCCATAGCCTTGAATGTTATGCTGTGCCAAATGTTCATCCGGATACTTTTTAAAGGATGTGAGGCAACCCGCCTCTACCGCCCTCCCAGGCAGTGCATTTCAGACTGCCCCCTGGGAAAAAAGGTTTTTCCTCAAATTCCCCCTAAACATCCTGCCCCTCACCTTGAACTTGTGTCCCCTGGTAACTGACCCTTCAACTCGGGGGAGCAGCTGCTCCCTATCCACCCTGTCCATGCCCCTCATAATCTTGTACCCCTCGATCGCCCCTCAGTCTTCTCTGCTGCAGGGGAAAACAACCCAAGTCTATCCAACCTCTCTTCGTAACTTAAATGTTCCATTCAAGGCAACATCCTGGTGAATCGCCTCTGCAGCCCCTCCAGTGCAATCCCATCCTTTTCCGGCACTTTCTGTTTTAATTTTGGATCTCCGGCGCCTGTGGTATTTTGCTTTGGAGAGATCTCAGGAGGGTAGGTGAGGCTGGATGTTATCTCAGAGATTGAGGGGGGTGGGGAGGCGGGTGTTGAACAGTGGAGGCATCGAAGGATAACAGCTTTTTACACATGGGTTCACTCCGGCCAAAACACCACCGGCGGCACTTTTGCACACTCACCACAAGGCCTGCGAGATATCCTGCGCGTGCTCGTCGGAATAAACGTTCCACACACCGCCGTCGCCTTCCCATTCCCAGCGGCAGGCCAGTTCGTCGAGTTCCCCCTCCTCCTCCCCATCCTTCTCCGCAATCTTCCGTTTCCGGCCTAGGAAAGGACCACAGTTAGCGACACCTCGAAAAACCGGGCCTCGACCACACCCGGAGGGGCTGGGTGCCAGATCTGGGCACTGCCCCTCGGGAACCCTCGGGGAAAGGCAGATTGGCCCCCAGAACTAGGCATGGCAGAGATTTGCCAAGGTTTAAATTACAAGGAGAGGCCGCGCAAATCCGGGGCTGGAATTCTCCGTGGGATTCAGAAGGTTGAGCACCCCACCCTGAGCCATTCCCCCCCGTCCTATCCCCATAACTCCACCGAACCTGCACATCTTTGGACACTAAGGGGCCAACTTCGCATGGCCAATCCACCTAACCACTATGGGAGGAAACTGGAGCCCCCAGAGGAAACCCACGCAGACACGGGGTGAAAAGTGCAAAGTCCACACGGACAATTACCCAAGGCCGGAATTGAACCGAGGTCTCTGGCACTGTGAGGCACCGGTACTAACCACCGTGCCACCCAGATCAGTCACGATCTTATTAAATGGTGGAGCAGGCTTGAGGGGCTGAATAGCCTTCTCTTGCTCCTGTTCACGCATGGCTGGTCAGGTTTCTGATCAACAGCAACCTATAAATAAAGAACCTTTAATTCCAATATTTTAGGGGCAGCACGGAGGCGCAGTGGTTAGCCCTGCTACCTCACAGCACTGAGGTGCCAGGTTCAATTCCGGCTCTGGCTCACCATCCGTATGGAGTTTGCCCATTCTCCCAGTGTTCGCGTGGGTTTCGCCCCCACACCTGAAGATGTGCAGGGTAGGTAGATTGAACACACTAAATTGCCTTTTAATTGGAAAAAAATGAATTGGGTTCTCTGAATGTATAAAAAAAATAATTTAAATACTTTTAAACCGGTATTCCCGGCAATTACTTATTCGTTAGCATACATTGCGTGTTCAAACAGCACCTGCACCCCCCTCCCCTCCTGTAGCACGTCTTCACCTGCAATGCTCTACTCTTCCGATGCCTCGACCTTTCTTTTCGGATTTCCAAGTCTCCCTTCAACCGAACCCTGCCCCGATTAATAAAGTCTAGGAGACGGAATGTTTTATTAATCGATCTCTCCACCTGCCATTGATTTTTGCACATATAATGCCCAGGTCCCTCTGTTCCTGTCCCCAACCCCCTTATTTTTTAACTCATCTCTCCACATCGTCCCGACCAAAATGACTCACTTCCCACTCTACCGCACTGAAACTGCGTCTGCCACCTGCCCGCCCAATCCGCCAGCTTTGAATCCTCCTCGCAGTTCACAATGCTTCCCACGTTTCGCATTATCGCTGAGCTGTTACG
The DNA here is from genome assembly GCF_902713615.1 of Scyliorhinus canicula. Lineage (NCBI taxonomy): Eukaryota > Metazoa > Chordata > Chondrichthyes > Carcharhiniformes > Scyliorhinidae > Scyliorhinus > Scyliorhinus canicula. The sequence continues at coordinate 129,609,972 of NC_052162.1, read as the reverse complement.
GGGCGGCCCATGGTGTCCGCACCGTCTCTCCAAACGAGCATTCGTTCTCGTCCCCTGCCTTTTCCCCTTTGCACAGTTTCTGTTCAGATAATCGTCCATCGCCCTGATTGAACCTGCCTCCACCACACTCCCGGACAGTGCATTCCAGACCCCAACCACTCGCTGTGTTGAAAAAGTATTTGTCGCAAATCACCGCTTATTTTCATACTGTGGCCCAGTCCTCCCCATTGAACGCCGTCTGCCACCTGCCTGCCCACCCCACCTCCGGACAGTTTGCTGCAACTTGTGCCATCTGCAAACTTGGCTGAATTTGTCCCCCCTCCTAATGTGTTTTTAAATAAACAATGGGAGGGGCAATTGTTGCACTGATTTCATAATTCACTCCCCAAGTTACTTCTTGCACACAAGCAGCCTCTCACCAGCCGGCTCCTCGGCCCGTCTGCCTCTTGCCATCACTTCAAGCCAAGAGAGGGGGGCAAACACTCTGCTCACGCACTGAAGTTGCGGCAGTCCCGCCTCCGGCGCCGATTGGCCAGTATCCCCACGTCAATCAGTCGCCGCATCGGGCAACTTGCGCCGCTGATTGGCCAAGGGCCGCGCCAATCAGCCAGCTACTCCCGCCCTCTGGCGCTGATTGGCGCTTTCCCCACGTCAATCAGAACGCCCATTCCCTGCCTCCGCCGCTGATTGGTTGGGTGGCCAATACTGCTTCCGCCCCGCCCCGGCCCCCTCCACTTCCGGACTTCCCGTGGGCGCCAGAAAGCGACCCTCGTGCGCGCGCGCTCCGACAGGGCCCGCTCCTGATTGGCGGCCGAGGGGAGGGGCGAGGCCGGCACTCGTCCCCGACGTTTATTGGATGCCATGGCTGTCAATCATACTCCCTTCCAATTGTCAGTTATAGCAGGGCGATCCTCTGATTGGTCTGCCTGACAGCTGGGTCCCCGCCCTGATTTTAACTGCCCTGGGAGGCGGGAGCCGGTTGCCATGGGAGTGTAGGGTCTCCGGTTGCCATGAGAGTGCGGGGTCCCCGGTTGCCATGGGAGTGTGGGGTCCCCGGTTGCCATGGGAGTGTGGGGTCTCCAGTTGCCATGGGAGTGTAGGGTCTCCAGTTGCCATGAGAGTGTGGGGTCCCCGGTTGCCATGGGAGTGTGGGGTCCCCGGTTGCCATGGGAGTGTGGGGTTCCCAGTTGCCATGGAAGTGTGGGGTCCCCGGTTACCATGGGAGTGTGGGGTCCCCGGTTGCCATGAGAGTGTGGGGTCTCCGGTTGCCATGGGAGTGTAAGGTCCCCGGTTGCCATGGGAGTGTGGGGTCCCCGGTTGCCATGGGAGTGTGGGGTCCCCGGTTGCCATGAGAGTGTGGGGTCTCCAGTTGTCATGGGAGTGTGGGATCCCCGGTTGCCATGGGAGTGTGGGGTCCCCGGTTGCCATGAGAGTGTGGGGTCCCCGGTTGCCATGGGAGTGTGGGGTCCCCGGTTGCCATGAGAGTGTGGGGTCTCCAGTTGTCATGGGAGTGTGGGGTCCCCGGTTGCCATGAGAGTGTAGGGTCTCCAGTTGCCATGGGAGTGTGGGGTCCCCGGTTGCCATGAGAGTGTGGGGTCTCCGGTTGCCATGGGACTGTAAGGTCCCCGGTTGCCATGAGAGTGTGGGGTCTCCAGTTGTCATGGGAGTGTGGGGTCCCCGGTTGCCATGAGAGTGATGTCTCCAGTTGCCATGGGAGTGTGGGGTCCCCGGTTGCCATGAGAGTGTGGGGTCTCCAGTTGCCATGGTGGCTTCTCAGTTGTCATGGGGGCTGGTGTGTCCGGGTTACTATGGGGTGCCCTGGTTGCCAAAGCAGTGTCCCAATTGCCAAAGGGGGTGCCCCGGTTACCAATGGAGGGGAAGGGGGGGGGGGGGGGGGGGGTTGATGTTGGGTCAAGGGTCTGGGTGAAAAGAAATTGACCAACCCTTGATTTCTTTAAATAGCAATTACTAATTATTATTTTTTAATAATTTCTTCAAGTGATTCATTTTGGTATGAAGGACATGGCGAGCTAATTTAAAATCAAAGTGGCAGAGGATATATTGTACTTAAATCATTGCGGGAGGCGGGACATATTGCGAGCGGGGTCAGTAAAGCATACTGTTTGCTGGGCTTTATTAATAGCAGATGGTAGCAGTAAAGAGGCAGAAAGGAACACAAAATGTGAGAAAAAAGCTTTAACACACACCGGAGTAGTTTGGTCCCAGAATACACTGCCTCACCGTGTGGCAAAGGCAGGTTCGATTGAGACATTCAATAGTTAGAGGTTTTTTTAGCACAGAAAGAATCCCTTCGGCCCATCTGTGTCAGCCATCAAGCACCTATCTATTCTAAGAGGGCATAGAGGAAAGTGGATATCACTGCTGCCTCACAGCACCAGGGACCTGGGTTCATTCCGGCCTTGGGTGACTGTTGGTGTGGAGTTTGCAAGTTCTCCTTGCGTCTGTGTGGGTTTCCTCCGGGTGCTCTGTTTCTTCCCGCTGTGCAAAAGACCTGGTTAGGAGAATTGGCTATGCTAGAATTGCCTATTCGTGTCCAGGGATGTTCCGGGGAATGAGGGGAGGGTTTCGGAGGGTCGGTGCAGACACAATGGGCCGAACGGCCTCCTTCATCACTGTAGGTATTCTGTGGATTCTAGAATGATGATCGTTTGAATGGAAACAATGTGCAGCGAGATGGAAAAAGGGAGGGCCTTGCCAAAAATAGGTCCAGCCAGCGGACATAGAACAGCGCAGAAGGAGGCCATTCGGCCCACCGAGTCTGCACCGACCCACTTAAGCCCTCACTTCCACATTGTCCCCGTAACTCAATAACCCCTCCTAACCTTTTTGGTCACGAAGGGTAATTTATCATGCCCAATCCACCTAACCTGCATGTCTTCTTTGGACTGTGGAAGGAAAACGGAGCACCCAGAGGAAACCCACGCAGACACGGGGAGAACGTGCAGACTCCGCACAGACAGTGACCCAGCGGGGAATCGAACCTGGGATCCTGGCGCTGTGAAGCCACAGTGCTATCTACTTGTGCTACCGTGCTCCCAACCAAAAGGGGTCATTCAATCTGACTGTCCCTCTTCCTCGGCTGGGTGTCCCTGAAGAGGGAGAATGTGGCGCACACGGGCACCATTGAGGCCTTCCATGCCGGGTGGTCACCGCAGGTTCTGTTTTTTTATTCACCCTTTCAATCACATTTCAGTTGGATATTTTAAGTTTCATTTGCGATTTGTTTTTGGTTTAAGTATCCCTTTAAGGGGCTGCATCTTTTAATTTGTCCCTCACCTTGTTTAATTTAGTTTACTTGTTCAATCTAAATAGTTGAAAAAAAGCAGGGGAATGGTGGCGGGTCACGATGCTCGTTCAGAGAGACGTCAGTGACAAGAAGGCTTGGATGGCCTTCGACTGCGCTGTGACGATCCAGTGCGCCGTGACCTTCCTGTGCCCGGACATGATCCAGTACGTCCTGACAGTCAGGCGCCCTGTGACGATGTGGTATACCCTGGCGGTCCGGTGTGCCCTGGCAGCCTGGTACGTCCTTACGGACCAGTATGGTGGCGCAGTGGTTAGTGCTGCTGCCTCACGGCACCAAGGTCCCAGGTTCAGTCCCGGCCCTGGGTCACTGTTCGTGTGGAGTTTGCACATTCTCCCCGTGTTTGCGTGGGTCTCGCCCCCACAACCGTAAAGATGTGCAGGGTAGGTGAATTGGCTATGCTAGATTGCCCCTTAATTGGAAAAAATGAATTGGATACTCTAAATTTAAAAAAAATGACAGTCCTGTATGTCCTGATGGTCCAGCATGCCATGATGGTCCTGTATGTCCTGATGGTCCAGCATGCCATGATGGTCCAATATGTCTTGCAGTCCGATACGTCCAGAAGGTGCGGTGTGCCATGACCGTCCGGTATGTCGCTTGCTGTGCCCTGCATGCCGGCCTCTTGTGATCTCGCCGTTCAAGATGGCGCTGGAGCGTGGCGACTCTCTCACACAGATCCTCTTTCTACATCAGTGGTGCAGTGGATTAGCCCTACGGCCTCACGGCGCGATGGTCCCAGGTTCGATCCCGGCTCTGGGTCACTGTCCGTGTGGAGTTTGGAGCAGCACGGTAGCACAAGTGGTGAGCACTGTGGCTTCACAGCGCCAGGGTCCCAAATTCGATTCCCCGCTGGGTCACTGTGCGGAGTCTGCACGCTCTCCCCGTGTCTGCGTGGGTTTCCTCCGGGTGCTCCGGTTTGCACCCACAGTCCAAAGGCGTGCAGGTTAGGTGGACTGGCCATGATAAATTGCCCCTTAGTGTCCAAAAAAAGGATAGATGGGGTTATTGGGTTACGGGGCTAGGGTGGAAGCGAGGGCTTAAGTGGGTCGGTGCGGACTCGATGGGCCGATTGGCCTCCTTCTGCTCTGTCTATGTATCGCCTTGCAACGTATTTTCTTTTGATGCACTAAATGATCTGTTTTGAGCTGCACATGCAGAAAAATACATTTCACTGTACCTCGGGACCACATCATAGAATTTACAGTGCAGAAGGAGGCCATTCAGCCGATTGAGTTTGCATCGGCTCTTACCCACGCCCACACCCCCACCCTATCCCCATAACCCAGTAACCCCACCCAACCCTAAGGGCAATTTTGGACACTTGGGCAATTTATCGCGGCCAATCCACCTAACCTGCACATCTTTGGACTGTGGGAGGAAACCGGAGCACCCGGAGGAAACCCACGCACACACAGGGAGGATGTGCAGACTGCGCACAGACAGTGACCCAAGCCGGGAATCAAACCTGGGACCCTGGAGCTGTGAAGGAACAGTGCTAACAACTGTGCTACCGTGCTGCCCAATGACAATAAACAAATCCAATCCAACTCATGCAGTGGACCGTTCTGCTTTGGGACAGGGCAGAGGCAGCATCAGGTCTCCCCCCACTCCCCGGAACCTTTGCCCAGGGGTTGGTGAGGCGGGGGCAGGATTCCGAGGTGACGCACGGTTACCATGGCGGCGGCCCCAGGTCGATTTAGGATGTGCGGCCTAGTGCGGGTAAGGTCGCCGCCCCGGGGGCTGCATTTCCCGCTGTTTCCATCCCCAACCCCCGGTATGTTTGTTTAGTCTGACTCGCTCTCTTTATTGTTATCATTTGCAGCGTTTCGGCAGCAGCAGCCCGGCCCGGGAGGAGGCCCCACGCCTCCCGGAGCAGCAGCAGCTCCCGCACCGCCGGCACCCGGGGATCGGCCACCTGAAGACCATCCGCCTGCCCGAGGAGCTCTTGCAAGGGGTTCGCCTGCTGTCGGAGCGTAAGGAGTTTGGGGGGTGGGGGGGATCCAGCTGGGATGGAGGCGCTGCCTGCCCGTGTCTGCAGGTCCTCCGGGCCGCCGGGTGGCGCTGCGGGCGGACTCCTCCCCGCCGCGGGGGCACTATTCCACCGAGTGGCGCTGCGGGGCCGGCGGACTCCTCCCGCGGCGCAGGCGCGCACGAATCCCCCTTGGTCACCGTGTCCGCGGGCCGACAGCTCCTCCCCGCCGCCAGGTGGCGCTGCGGGGCCGGCGGACTCCTGCCGCGGCGCAGGCGCGCACGAATCCCCCTGGGCCACCCTGTCCGCGGGCTGACAGCCCCTCCCCGCCGCCGGGTGGCGCTGCGGGGCCGGCTTACTCCTCCCGGGGCGCAGGCGCGCACGAATCCCCCTGGGCCACCCTGTCCGCGGGCTGACACCTCCTTTTCGCCGCCGGGTGGCGCTGCGGGGTCGGCGGACCCTTCCCGGGGCGCAGGCGCGCACGAATCCCCCTGGGCCACCCTGTCCGCGGGCTGACAGCTCCTCCCCGCCGCCGGGTGGCGCTGTGGGGCTGGAGGCGCGCTCCCACCTTGAATCCCCGATTTGTGTTGGAGCCCAACAAGGTCAAGGAGGCTATTCTTGCTCTTCCATTGGGCATTATAGCCACGTTCCGCACACACGAGTGCGGCCTCAACCGGGACCTGGGATTCATGTCGCATTACATTCATCCGGCACCATCCGGCCTGGGCTTGCGAAATCCTACCACCTGGCTTGCGACAATTCACACCTCTTTAACCTGGGGCTACCCTAATCTCTGGCTCTGTAAAGATTTCATTACCTGCAAATGCTCACATTCAAAGCATTGTCTGGCATCTTTGAATTTGTCTATATATATATATATGTTTCTGGAATATCCATCTTCATTCACCTGAGGAAGGAGCAGTGCTCCGAAAGCTAGTGATTTGAAACAAACCGGTTGGACTTTAACCTGGTGTTGTAAGACTCATTACTGACGGGCAATAAATGCTGGGCCCGGCCAGGGACGCCCACATCCCAGAAAAGATTGTGTGGAAAATCGTGTCAGGCCACTGCAATGATCTTCTCTGCAGCTTAGAACTGTATCACAGCTTTTCTTAGAGAGGCCCCTTTGCTTCACATCAAACTCTGCTTTCAGTTCGCCGGTTATTTCCAGGCCTCTGCCTTTTGTTATGGGCCAGGGTTTAGAGAACCCCAAAGTGCATCATAAAGTTCACCTGACCCCCCCCCCCCCCCCCACTTTTACTAGATTGTGGTATGGGGAGCACACGGCCCACTCTACAGGTGTGGTACAGCAGAAATGGAAAAGTATTTTTTAAAAGCAAAACAATGTTTATTCTATGAACTCAAGGTATGGAGGGCGCTAGCTATGAAGAGAGGTTGAGTAGATTAGGATTATTTTCATTAGAAAGATGGAGGTTGAGGGGGGACCTCATTGAGGTCTGCAAAATCATGAGAGGTGTAGACAGGGTGGATAGCAAGAAGCTTTTTCCCAGAGTGGGGGATTCAATTACTAGGGGTCACAAGTTCAAGGTGAGAGGGGGAAAGTTTAAGGGAGATATGCGTGGAAAGTTTTTTACGCAGAGGGTAGTGGGTGCCTGGAACTCATTGCCGGCAGAGGTGGTAGTGGCGGACACGATAGCATAATTTAAGATGCATCTAGACAGATACATGAATGGGCGGGAAACAGAGGGATACAGATCCTTAGAAAAAAGGTGACAGTTTTAGATAGAGAATCTGGATCGACGAAGGCTTGGAGGGCCGAAGGGCCTGTCCTGTGCTGTAATTTTTCTTTGTTCTTTGTTCTTAACCTTTTTAAAACATACAGTGAGCATCTTGGCAACCATCAATTCAAATACATCCCCCAAAGAATACAACACTAAGTAATCCTTAAACTTTCCTTTTAACATCCATAAGACTTAAAAAAAACACCTTTTAACAGAAAGACATCAGGCTTAACTTCACTACTGAGAACAGTTACCACGTTGAAATCAGCAAATGGACATTCATAAGCTTGCAGAGATTCACACACACATCCTGCTGTGATTGCAGCTTCTCCAAAACTAAAATGAAACCAAACCCACCCTACAGCAAAAAGCCTAAAGCGAAAGTAAAAAGCTGACAGACAACCCAGTTCCACCCACTCTCTGACATCACTGCAGTAATAAACACCCATTTCTTAAAGGTACTCTCACTACAGCTATTTATATACACACCCATTTATAAGCACCCATTTCTTAAAGGTACTCTCACTACAGCTATTTATATACACACTGATTTATAAACACCCTTTTCTTAAAGGTACTCCCATATGACACTTTTCTGCAGAGAGCTGGTCGGTTGTAGACTCTGCACAGCCTGTAATGATTCTTCTGTACATAGATTCATACAGGCTCCCTGCCAGTTCAAAAACACAGCCTTTACTGGAGATAACAGAGAGGAGATAGTTCAGCAGTCCTTCCTTGGGCCTGCCAGGAGTCAAACTGAATCCAAAAACACAACCGTTGAAACTCCGAAGAATTCCAGCAGACTCCGATCCAATCACTACCTGTTACCAGGCACAGCACAGCCCTTTGGGCCAAATCATCACTGATGCTGGCCAATCTCTGTTATCGGGGCTGGTCCATCTGCAATCACCAATTTAAATTGGATCCTTCTGTTTGAATTAAAAGCATAGGCCGCTTCGCCTTAAAGTCACAGGTCCATTGAACATCCATGGATCAAAACTGCAACGGCCAAAATAAAAGAAAGCGGGAATAAACAGGAACAAACAGGGAGGAGCCTTACAATAGTCCCTCTGTTTCCTTGTGTTTGGAGAGGGAGTGGGGTGAAGCATGGTTCCATGTTGGTAACCCGGTTTGTTTCTCTGGTCCTTGCCCTCCGACCCACAGAGACCCCCATCAGACGGATGGAAGAAAGCGCCCGGGAGCTGACCAACTTTCTGTGGAGCCGCAAGAGGGCAGTGGAGGCCCGGGAACTCCAAACCCGGGCCCAACGCCTGTGGGAAAAGGTAGCCGGGAGTGCAGAGCGCGGTCCGACAGGTAATGGAGCAACATCGTTGGCTAGAGTGTGCTTCCTCATGTTGGGGGGGGGGGGGGGGTGATTGTGAGGAGGGACAGGTTTGATTCATGTCATGTCTCATCTCCCGTCTTCCCTTGCGTCTTCTCTGAACTCATTCCTGTCCATGTGACCCACCTCGTGTCCGTCTATCCTATCTCCATTAAACTATGGACCACCAAATGACCTCCTCCAGGTCCCCTATGTTAGCCGGTACTCTTAACGGTTCTCTGCCTTCAGGTGTCTTATCCTTCTCCTCTGTTACTGTTAAAGAGTGTTCTTAGTAGCCGATATCCTATGTAGTTGTTTTACTGGCATCTGTTGAGAGTTCTCAGCATGTGCGAGCCTTGGGCGGGCTTTTGCAGCCTACAAGAAGGTGACCTGTAAGCAAGACTTGTTTTACTCGAGCTCCTGTTTTCATAATTATTACTGTTCTGCTGATTACTGTCATTGTTAAACTTCGCTATTTATTTATATAAAGAAGTTCCTTCTTCGAAACAACGCGTTCGACTACATTCTTTGTCGTATCGAGTCACCATAGTTGCCATGACCACCAATCCCAACACCTGCCAATTAAAACACCTACCGTTGACCCCTCTCTCACTCAAACTACCGTTCCATTTCCAATCTCCCTTTCCTCTCCGAGCTCCCTGGACGCATCGTCTCCTCCCAAATCCGTTCCCGCCTTTCCCAGAACTCCGTATTCGAATCCCTCCAATCAGATTCCCGCCCTCTGCCGCGGTATTCAAACGGATCTTCTCGAAGTCCCCGACCGCATCCCACGTGGCCGTGACAAGAGGGTAAACATTCCCTCCGCGTACGTTCTTGCCCCCCCCCCCCTTCCGCAGCCTTTGACGGGGCGGACCGCAGCATCCTCCTCCGACGCCTCTCCGCTGTTGTCCGGATGGGCTGCACCGGTCTCGGCCTGCTTCTGTTCTTGCCCATCTCATCATTGCCAGAGAATGGCTTCTTTTCCTGCTCACTTGCCTCTAGTGTCCCCTGAGAATTCATCCTTGCTCCCCCCCCCCCCCCCCCCCCCTCACCCCCACTCCTATATCCAAACCACCCAAGTTGGGTGGGAGGGTGAGCTGTGAGGAGGATGCAGAGATCCTTCAGTGTGATTTGGACAGGCTGAGTGAGGGGGTGGGCACATGAATGGCAGATACAGTATCATTTGGAGAAATGCGTGGTTATCCACTTGGGCAGCAAAAAGAGGAGGGCAGACTATTTTCTGAGTGGTCATCCATTAGGAGGGAAATGTGCAATGGGTGTCCTCCTACACCATACCGGTGCAGCAGGCAGTAGCAGGGGCTGGTTTAACTCACTCGGCTAAATCGCTGGCTTTTAAAGCAGACCAAGCAGGCCAGCAGCACGGTTCGATTCCCGTACCAGCCTCCCCGGACAGGCGCTGGAATGTGGTGACTAGGGGCTTTTCACAGTAACTTCATTGAAGCCTACTCGTGACAATAAGCCATTTTCACTTTTCATTTTTTCTGAAGGCAGATGGTTTGCGCAGCAGCCTTTTATGCCGCCCCTTATCGAGTGCCTGAAGCCACCGCATCTCCTGGTTCCCCTTTAATCCACCCTGTTGCTCCGCCATCCAAGAACGGCGGTACATTTGTGGAAGACGATTTCCCTTTCACAAAGCCACGTTGACTCCACCTCATTGCATTCTGATTTTCCAAAGCTTCCTGCTATTACTTCAATACTGGAATTTTCCCCCAAGGACAGATTGTCCGACTAATGGGCCAATAGGTTTCCTGCTTCCTGTCTCCCTCCTTCCACGTTGCATTTAGACCATTAAGGTATAGGAGCAGGGGGCAGCACGGTGGTGCAGTGGGTTAGCCCTATTGCCTCACGGCGCCGAGGTCCCAGGTTCGATCCCGGCCCTGGGTCACTGTCCGTGTGGAGTTTGTACATTCTCCCCGTGTTTGTGTGGGTTTCACCCCCCCACAACCCAAAGATGTTCTGGCTAGGTGGATTGGCCACGTTAAATTGCCCCTTAATTGGAAAAAATGAATTAGGTACTCTAAATTTATTTTAAAAAAAGATATAGGAACAGAATTAGGCCACTCGGCCCATCGAATCTGCTCCGCCATTGAATCATGGCTGATATTTTTCTCATCCCCATTCTCCTGCCTCCCCCTGCCCCCCCATATCCCCTCATTAATCAAGACCCTATCCATCTCTGTCTTGAAGTCACTCAGTGACTTGGCCTCCACACCCTTCTGCGGCATAGAGTGCCACAGATTCACCTCCATCTGGCTGAAGAAATTCCTCATCTCTGTTTCATAGTATCGCCCCTTCTGTCTGAGGCTGTGTGGTTTTCCAATCCACTGGGACCTTTCCCGAATCTAGGGAATTTTAGAATATACAAATCCCCACAGAGCAGAAGCAGGCCATTCGGCCCATCGAATCTGCACTGACCCTCCGAAAGGGCACCCCCACAAGGACCTCCTTTCCCGCCCTATCCCCGTAACCCCGCGTATTGATCAAGGCCAATCCACCTAACCTGCACATCTTTGGACTGTGCGAGGAAACCGGAGCACCCGGAGGAAACCCACGCAGACACGGGGAGAACGTGCAGACTCCGAACAGACAATGACCCAAGCCAGGGAATCGAACCTGGGACCCTGGCGCTGTGAGGCAGCAGTGCTAACTGTGCCGCCCTTGGAAAATTGAAACCAGTTTCTTTCGAAAACTAAAAGGCGCCATTTTTGATGAAGTCCATCAGGACTCGGGGGAACTTGTCAACCTTTAGTTCAAATAATTCTCTCAGTACCCTTTCCCTGGTGATTGTTATTGTTTTAAGTTCCTCTTGCACCCCCTCTTTCACCTTTTGATATCCCAGCATTTCAGAGATGTTATTTGTGTCTACTACAGTGAAGACAGACACAAATATCTGCTCAACGCATCAACCGAATACTTATTCCCCATTGTTAATTCCCCCAGACTCGTGCTGTAAACGACCCACAATCACTTCAGCTACATTCTTCCTTTTTAAATACCTGTAGAATCTCTTACTGTCTGTTTTTATATTTCTAGCAAGCTCTCTCTCGTACTCTAATTTCGTCCTCTTTATTTTGTTCTCAATCATTCAATGACTCAACCTCAATCAATCATAAGGTGGGCACCACGGTAGCATGGTGGTTAGCATCAATGCTTCCCAGCTCCAGGGTCCCAGGTTCGATTCCCGGCTGGGTCACTGTCTGTGTGGAGTCTGCACGTCCTCCCCGTGTGTGCGTGGGTTTCCTCCGGGTGCTCCGGTTTCCTCCCACAGTCCAAAGATGTGCGGGTTAGGTGGATTGGCCAGGCTAAATTGCTCTTAGTGTCCTAAAAAATAATGTTAATGGGGGTTGTTGGGTTACTGGTATAGGGTGGATACGTGGGCTTGAGTAGGGTGATCATTGCTCGGCACAACATTGAGGGCCGAAGGGCCTGTTCTGTGCTGTACTGTTCTAATTCTAATTCTAATTCTTTGCTGGTTTATAAGTGAAGACCACAAGACGTAGGAGCTGAAGGAGGCCCATTTAGCCCCCCCCCCCTCCCCCCTCCCCCGAGCCTGCTCCGCCCACTCAATGAGATTGTGACCGATCTGATGTGATCATTCTCAACTCCACTTTCCTGCCTTGTCCCCATAAACCCTCGATTCCCTCACAATGTTGGGGGTTTATTACAGGCCCCCCAACTGCCAGCGAGAGATAGAGGAGCAGATAGAGACATTTTGGAGAGGTGCAAAAGTAACAGGGTTGTTGTGGTAGGGGATTTTAACTTCCCCGATATTGACTGGGACTCACTTAATGCTGGGGGTTTAGATGGGGCAGAGTTTGTAAGGTGTATCCAGGAAGCCTTCTAGATGCAATATGTAGATAGTCCAACTAGGGAAGGGGCAGTACTGGATCTGGTATTGGGGAATGAGCCTGGACAGGTGGTTGAGGTTTCAGTAGGAGAACATTTTGGGAGTAGTGACCACAATTCCATAAGCTTTAGGATATTTTTGGACAGGGATGAGGGTACCCCTCGTGTTAAGGTGCTATACTGGGGAAAGGCAAATTACGAAAACATTAGACAGAAATTGAAGAATTTGGATTGGGTGCAGCTGTTGGAGGGTAAATCAACATCGGACATGCGGGAGTCTTTCAAGCGATCGTGGGTTAGGATTCAGGAAAGTCACGTTCCTGAGAGAATGAAGGATAAGTATGGGAAGTTTAGGGAGCCTTGGATAACGAGGGATATTGTGAACCTCGTCAAAACACGGCTTGGGTCACTGTCTGTACGGAGTCTGCACGTTCTCCCCGTGTCTGCGTGGGTTTCCTCCGGGTGCTCCGGTCTCTTCCCACAAGTCCCGAAAGATGTGCTGTTAGGTGATTTGGACATTCTGAATTCTCCCTCTGTGACCCGGACAGGCGCCGGAATGTGGCGACTGGGGGATTCTCACAGTAACTTCATTGCAGTGTTAATGTCAGCCTACTTGTGACAATAAAGATTATTATTATTTTTTAAAAAGAAAAAGGAGACTTTTGTAAGGTTTAGAAGGGTGGGGACAGTCGGAGCCCTTGAGATGTACGAAGAAAGCAGGAAGGTACTTAAACGGGAAATTAGGAGGGCGAGGAGGGGTCATGAAAAGTCCATGGCAAGTAGGATTGAGGTGAATCCCAAAGCAAAAGGGTGGCCAGGGAAAGGATTGCACCACTTAAGGACAGTGGGGGGAATCTATGTGTGGAGCCAGAGAAAATGGACAGGGTACTAAATGAATACTTTGCATCAGTGTTCCCTAAAGAAAGGGACTTTGTGGAAGATGATTCTTGGGAAGGGTGTGTGGACATATTGGGTCTTTTAAAAGATATTAAGGTAGATAAGTCTCCTGAGCCGGATGGGATTTATCCCGAATACTGAGAGAACCAAGGGAGGAAGTTGCCGGGGCCTTGACTGACATCTTTGTATCATTAGCTACAGGAGAGATCCCAGAGGACTGGAGAATAGCTAACGTGGTACCTCTGATTAAGAAAGGTAGCAGGGATAATCTTGGAAACTATAGGCCGGTGAGCCTCAGCTTCGGTAGTAGATAAATTATTGGAGAGAATTCTCAGGGACAGGATTTATACCCATTTGGAAACAAATGGACTCATTAGCGATAGACAGCATGGTTTTGTGAAGGGGAGGTCGTGCTTCACTAACATGATTGAGTTTTTTGAGGAGGTGACAAAGGTGATTGATGAGGGGAGGGTGGTGGATGTTGTTTACATGGACTTCAATAAAGCCTTTGACAAGGTGCCTCATGGCCGACTGGTATAAAAGGTGAAGTCACACGGGATCAGAGGTGAGGTGGTAAGATGGATACAGGACTGGCTGGGTCACAGAAGGCAAAGGGTAACAGGAGAAGGGTGTCTTTCTGAACACAAACGACAACCCCAGCCCCCCGCAACTCTCTGAGACCTCCGCACTCTTCCAATTCCGGTCTCTCAGGCATCCCCTTAGTTCTGTCATTCGGACGACGTGCCTTCAGCTGCCTGGGCTCCGAGCTCTGGAAATCCCTCCCCCTAAACCTGACCTCGCCTCTCGTTCCTCTCTTTCTCTCTCTCTCTCTCTGTCTCGCCCTTCCCTCCCTCCTCACCCCCTCCCCTCCCTCCTCGCGCTCTCTCTCTCTCTGATTAAAAACGCAGCAGATTCATGCACCGGCCTGCGTCTTAATTGCTTCCCGTCCGCTGCTCCAGAATCGGCCTCCGACGCCCACGGGGACCAGCAGAGATGGGAGGAGCGACTACGGGGGCGCGTGCTCGCTGAGCTGCGACAGACCACCCACCGCTGGAAGCCAGTCAGGTGAGAGTTGGGGGGGATCCTATCAGCCGTGAGGTGAAACACGGCCACAGTGAATCAGGGGAAGGCTGCGGCGTATCTGAAATGCCACCAGGTCGGTAATCCAGAGGGCCCCTGGCTGGCGCTCTGGGGGAGGCGGGGGCGGGTGGGCGGACGGATAGCTGGTGGAATTCAAATTCAATTAATTAAATAAATGGGGGATTCTAAAGCCAGGCCTGTTGGCACTGAGAAAGAGTGGGTACGGGGCTGGCGTTGCTGACCTGGGCTGTCAGTGGGGAGGACAGGCACGGCAATGGCGGAACTGTCTCAGGCAGCTACTGATCTGTAAAATAAACAAATAAATATAAATAGTGGTTGCAAAAGCTATGCAAGGGCTGTTCCGGCAGCAGCAACGTATTCAAACGCAAACCTCAGTGCCCCAGGCACCATTTTAAACTTCATCCCACCTGGGAGCGAGGTTGGAGCGAAAACATCAAAGGCCACCTGGTCATTCGGTACCCCCCCCCAGCACCCACTTACAATTGCGCTCAATTGGGGCTGGTGTAGCACACTGGGCTAAATCTCTGGCTTTGAAAGCAGACCAAGGCAGGCCAGCAGCTCGGTTCGATTCCCGTACCAGCCTCCCCGGACAGGCGCCGGAATGTGGCGACTAGGGGCTTTTCACAGTAACTTCATTGAAGCCTACTCGTGACAATAAGCGATTTTCATTTCATTTCATTTCAATTGGCCCCTTAATGGACCCAACTTCACTTCCTGATCGTCGGCGGCCGCGTGGAGGTGTCAGGACGCGCCTCCCACGCAATTTCGCCCGCTTTCAGATCAGGCGCCCAGCAACGGACAATCCTGACCCTATTCCCGGTAATGATGACCCTGACAATCGCGTGTTGCCCCCTTTAGGGAAGGGGAAAATCTGCTGTTGGTTCCCGGTCTGGCCTACATGCGATTTCGGACCGCCACTAATTCTCTTTCCCCCCCCCTACCCCCCCCCAACACACAGCAATGTGGTTGACTCTTCACCGCCCTCTTGCCCCCTCCTCCAAAATGGCCGAGCGAGTCGCCCTCAGCTCAAAGACGAGGACGGGAGCCGGGGGTAATAGATGCTGGGGAGCCACCAGCGATCCCTGCTTCCCTAGAAGGAATGGAAGGTAAACGTTAAACATGGCCCACTCAGCCCCAGCAACAAGGCCGGCCGAGGTGCCTGCACCCCGTCAAACATTTCTTTTTCAAACCGTGTCGTACCCATTTGCAGTTATACCACTGCCTGGAAAGGCCCAGAGATTCAACAGCCGGGTTGTGTCGGCTGGATGTTCGACTGCAGTGTCGTCACAGTGGGCCCCCCACTCCCCTCTTTCCCAACCCCATCAGAAAACAGGAGACCTTGATCAGGGTTGGATTTCACTCCCCGCGGTGATAGGGGTGTTTTGGGGGGGGGGGTTCTAATTTCTCAGTGCTGCGTTTCTGATCGGGATTTCTCTACCAAACTCTTCATCTTTTCACTTTCCTTGTCCTCCATCAGTTACGACGCACGTCTGAGTCAGGTTTACGTGGCGGCAAGACTCGATGGTGGATACGCAGCGGTAACGAGAGTAATGCACGAGGCGAGTCTGCCCTTAACCCTGTGCTGTACCTGTCCTGGGGGTGTTTGATGGGGACAGTGTAGAGGGAGCTTTACTCTGTATCTAACCCCGTGCTGTACCTGTCCTGGGAGTGTTTGATGGGGACAGTGAAGAGGGAGCTTTACTCTGTATCTAACCCTGTGCTGTACCTGTCCTGGGAGTGTTTGATGGGGACAGTGTAGAGGGAGCTTTACTCTGTATCTAACCCTGTGCTGTACCTGTCCTGGGAGTGTTTGATGGGGACAGTGTAGAGGGAGCTTTACTCTGTATCTAACCCCGTGCTGTACCTGTCCTGGGAGTGTTTGATGGGGACAGTGTAGAGGGAGCTTTACTCTGTATCTAACCCCGTGCTGTACCTGTCCTGGGAGTGTTTGATGGGGACAGTGCAGAGGGAGCTTTACTCTGTATCTAACCCCGTGCTGTACCTGTCCTGGGAGTGTTTGATGGGGACAGTGTAGAGGGAGCTTTACTCTGTATCTAACCCCGTGCTGTACCTGTCCTGGGAGTGTTTGATGGGGGACAGTGTAGAGGGAGCTTTACTCTGTATCTAACCCCGTGCTGTACCTGGCCTGGGAGTGTTTAATGGGACAGTGTAGAGGGAGCTTTACTCTGTATCTAACCCCGTGCTGTACCTGTCCTGGGAGTGTTTGATGGGGACAGTGTAGAGGGAGCTTTACTCTGTATCTAACCCCGTGCTGTACCTGTCCTGGGAGTGTTTGATGGGGGACAGTGTAGAGGGAGCTTTACTCTGTATCTAACCCCGTGCTGTACCTGTCCTGGGAGTGTTTGATGGGGGACAGTGTAGAGGGAGCTTTACTCTGTATCTAACCCCGTGCTGTACCTGGCCTGGGAGTGTTTAATGGGACAGTGTAGAGGGAGCTTTACTCTGTATCTAACCCCGTGCTGTACCTGTCCTGGGAGTGTTTGATGGGGACAGTGTAGAGGGAGCTTTACTCTGTATCTAACCCCGTGCTGTAGCTGTCCTGGGAGTGTTTAATGGGACAGTGTAGAGGGAGCTTTACTCTGTATCTAACCCCGTGCTGTACCTGTCCTGGGAGTGTTTGATGGGGACAGTGTAGAGGGAGCTTTACTCTGTATCTAACCCCGTGCTGTACCTGTCCTGGGAGTGTTTGATGGGGACAGTGTAGCGGATGCTTTACTCTGTATCTAACCCCGTGCTGTACCTGTCCTGGGAGTGTTTGATGGGGACAGTGTAGAGGGAGCTTTACTCTGTATCTAACCCCCGTGCTGTACCTGTCCTGGGAGTGTTTGATGGGGACAGTGTAGAGGGAGCTTTACTCTGTATCTAACCCCGTGCTGTACCTGTCCTGGGAGTGTTTGATGGGGACAGTGTAGAGGGAGCTTTACTCTGTATCTAACCCCGTGCTGTACCTGTCCTGGGAGTGTTTGATGGGGACAGTGTAGAGGGAGCTTTACTCTGTATCTAACCCCGTGCTGTAGCTGTCCTGGGAGTGTTTGATGGGAACAGTTTAGAGGGAGCTTTACTCTGTATCTAACCCCGTGCTGTACCTGTCCTGGGAGTGTTTGATGGGGACAGTGTAGAGGGAGCTTTACTCTGTATCTAACCCCGTGCTGTACCTGTCCTGGGAGTGTTTGATGGGGACAGTGTAGAGGGAGCTTTACTCTGTATCTAACCCCGTGCTGTACCTGTCCTGGGAGTGTTTTGATGGGGACAGTGTAGAGGGAGCTTTACTCTGTATCTAACCCCGTGCTGTACCTGTCCTGGGAGTGTTTGATGGGGACAGTGTAGAGGGAGCTTTACTCTATATCTAACCCTGTGCTGTACCTGTCCTGGGAGTGTTTGATGGGGACAGTGTAGAGGGAGCTTTACTCTGTATCTAACCCCGTGCTGTTCCTGTCCTGGGAGTGTTTGATGGGGACAGTGGAGAGGGAGCTTTACTCTGTATCTAACCCCGTGCTGTTCCTGTCCGGGGAGTGTTTGATGGGGACAGTGTAGAGGGGGCTTTACTCTGTATCTAACCCCGTGCTGTACCTGTCCTGGGAGTGTTTGATGGGGACAGTGTAGAGGGAGCTTTACTCTGTATCTAACCCCATGCTGTATCTGTCCTGGGAGTGTTTGATGGGGACAGTGTAGAGGGAGCTTTACTCTGTATCTAACCACGTGCTGTATCTGTCCTGGGAGTGTTTGATGGGGACAGTGTAGAGGGAGCTTTACTCTGTATCTAACCCCGTGCTGTATCTGTCCTGGGAGTGTTTGATGGGGACAGTGTAGAGGGAGCTTTACTCTGTATCTAACCCCGTGCTGTATCTGTCCTGGGAGTGTTTGATGGGGACAGTGTAGAGGGAGCTTTACTCTGGATCTAACCCCGTGCTGTATCTGTCCTGGGAGTGTTTGATGGGGACAGTGTAGAGGGAGCTTTACTCTGTATCTAACCCCGTGCTGTACCTGTCCTGGGAGTGTTTGATGGGGACGGTGTAGAGGGAGCTTTACTGTGTATCTAACCCCGTGCTGTCCCTGTCCTGGGAGTGTTTGATGGGGACAGTGTAGAGGGAGCTTTACTCTGTATCTAACCCCGTGCTGTATCTGTCCTGGGAGTGTTTGATGGGGACAGTGTAGAGGGAGCTTTACTCTGTATCTAACCCGGTGCTGTACCTGTCCTGGGAGTGTTTGATGGGGACAGTGTAGAGGGAGCTTTACTCTGTATCTAACCCCGTGCTGTACCTGTCCTGGGAGTGTTTGATGGGGACGGTGTAGAGGGAGCTTTACTGTGTAGGGATATGTATTCTCTATGCCCTGCGCCTGCGACATTAACGTTCTTCCTCCTGGTAACAGATTAAGAAGCGTGTCCCTGAGTTTCAGCCTCGTACACTGTTGGACTTTGGATCTGGCACAGGTACTGTAACTTGGTGAGTGTTGCTGACCCCATTGCTGCCTTCCCACCTCCTGCCGGCAGCAGCATTTCTTGCTTGTTGTATTTACAGTGGGTTTCTGACCTTTGCCCCCGAGCCCTGGCGTTCTGACGGAAATGCTGGCTCCTCGCAGCCTGTGGGAGGGGCAGAGCTGTGTCACCCACACGTGCGCTCATTAAAGCACACATCACACAAAATGTATTGCATTCCATTGGGTCATATGTGACAGAGAAGGACGCTATTCGGCCCATCAGGACCATGCCAGCTCTCTGCAACAAGCCTGTCTCCCCCCCCCCCCTTAGACCCAGCCCAGTTCTATGTCTCAAGTACCCATCCCGTCTCCTTTTAAAATTGTTCATCGTCTCTCCTTCCACCACACCTTTATTTCACGGTGGATGTGGGGTATCGCCCAGCATTTGTTGCCCGTCCCTAATTGCCCCTTGAGAAGGTGGTGGGTGAGCCGCCATCTTGAACCGGCTGCAGTCCCTGTGTGGTGTGGGTAACACCCACAGTGCTGTCAGGGAGGGAGGGCCAGGATTGTGACCCAGCGACAGT
Organism: Scyliorhinus canicula; assembly: GCF_902713615.1. Classification (NCBI taxonomy): domain Eukaryota; kingdom Metazoa; phylum Chordata; class Chondrichthyes; order Carcharhiniformes; family Scyliorhinidae; genus Scyliorhinus; species Scyliorhinus canicula. Next base: position 129,590,723 of record NC_052162.1, on the reverse strand, counting down.
GAAGGAACGGCCGATATATTTCCCAGTCAGGATGGTGAGTGTGGGGCTCGGAGGGGGGGAACTTGCAGGTGGTGGAGTTCCCCATGTGTCTGCTGCCCCCTTGTCCTTCTAGATGGTAGAGGTGGTGGGTTTGGAAGGTGCTGTGGAAGGAGCCTTGGTGAGTGGCTGCGGTGCATCTTGTAGATGGTACACACACTGCTGCCGCTGTGCGTCGGTGGTGGAGGGAGTGAATGTTTGTGGATGGTGTGCCGATCAAAGCGGGGCTGGTTTGTCCTGGATGGTGTTGAGCGGGATGGGAGTCAGTGATGTCCGGAGAAATGTATGGACTGGGATCGGACGTTCTGAAGCAGAGCTGGGAGAGGGAGTGTGTATTTTCATCCCGGTTTGTGTCTGTCAACAGGGCGAGTCGTATGGCCTGGGGAACGTCGCTCCGGGAGTACCTGTGCGTGGACTGCTCAGCAGCAATGCACCAGGTTGCAGAGTTCCTGATGAGAGGTGAGGCCTTTGCAACCCCCCCCCCCCCCCCCCGGGACAGTGTTCGTTATTTATTCTTTCCCCGGGTGTGGGCATCGCTGGCGAGGGCACTGGCACTCGTTGGATCATCCTTTGAACCGAGTGTGGCTGGCTCAGCCATTTCAGAGAGAGAGGGGGTTAAGTGTCTACCACATCGCTGTGGGTGGGGGATAATCTGGGGTCACATGTAGGCCAGACCGGGTAGGGACGGCTGATTTCCGTTCCCCTAACGGAGGGCGTTTTCACAATAATCAACGACACATGTCACGGTCACCATTACCAAGATTAGCGCCATGTGTTCCAGATTTATGTTCTGAACCCACGACCTCTGCCCTCCAGAAGGTCAAGGGGCAACAGACACACTCACCATCCTGACTGGGAAATATATTCCTTCACTGTCGCTGGCTCACAATCCTGGCGCTCCCTCCCTGACAGCACTGTGGGTGTTACCCACACCACACAGGGACTGCAGCTGGTTCAAGATGGCGGCTCACCCACCACTTTCTCAAGGGGTAATTAGGGACGGGCAATAAATACTGGACCCAGCCAGCAACAGTCAAATCTTATAAATTAATTAAAAAATAAATGTATTAGTTGGCTTTATACCAGCTGCTGTGGCAGAGCATTCCTTCACTCGGATGACAATGACATTTAAGGGATATGGGGAGAGTGTGGGAAGATGGCATTGAGATCCGTCTTGATCTTTGTGAATGGCAGGAGTAGGCTTGAAGGGTTGAAATCAAGGCCACAGGAACAGGAGGAGGCCCATTCAGCCCCTTCTCCGGCCTGTAACACAGGAACAGGAGGAGGCCCATTCAGCCCCTTCTCCAGCCTGTTACACAGGAACAGGAGGAGGCCCATTCACCCCCTTCTCCAGCCTGTTACACAGGAACAGGAGGAGGCCCATTCAGCCCCTTCTCCAGCCTGTTACACAGGAACAGGAGGAGGCTCATTCAGCCCCTTCTCCAGCCTGTTACACAGGAACAGGAGGAGGCCCATTCAGCCCCTTCTCCAGCCTGTTACACAGGGAACAGGAGGAGGCCCATTCAGCCCCTTCTCCAGCCTGTTACACAGGAACAGAAGGAGGCCCATTCAGCCCCTTCTCCAGCCTGTTACACAGGAACAGGAGGAGGCCCATTCAGCCCCTTCGGCCTGTAACACAGGAACAGGAGGAGGCCCATTCAGCCCCTTCTCCAGCCTGTTACACAGGAACAGGAGGAGGCCCATTCACCCCCTTCTCCAGCCTGTTACACAGGAACAGGAGGAGGCCCATTCAGCCCCTTCTCCAGCCTGTTACACAGGAACAGGAGGAGGCCCATTCAGCCCCTTCTCCAGCCTGTTACACAGGAACAGGAGGAGGCCCATTCAGCCCCTTCTCCAGCCTGTTACACAGGAACAGGAGGAGGGCCATTCAGCCCCTTCTCCAGCCTGTGACACAGGAACAGGAGGAGGCCCATTCAGCCCCTTCTCCAGCCTGTTACACAGGAACAGGAGGAGGCCCATTCAGCCCCTTCTCCAGTCTGTTACACAGGAACAGGAGGAGGCCCATTCAGCCCCTTCTCCAGCCTGTTACACAGGAACAGGAGGAGGCCCATTCAGCCCCTTCTCCAGCCTGTTACACAGGAACAGGAGGAGGCCCATTCACCCCCTTCTCCAGCCTGTTACACAGGAACAGGAGGAGGCCCATTCAGCCCCTTCTCCAGCCTGTTACACAGGAACAGGAGGAGGCTCATTCAGCCCCTTCTCCAGCCTGTTACACAGGAACAGGAGGAGGCCCATTCAGCCCCTTCTCCAGCCTGTTACACAGGAACAGGAGGAGGGCCATTCAGCCCCTTCTCCAGCCTGTGACACAGGAACAGGAGGAGGCCCATTCAGCCCCTTCTCCAGCCTGTTACACAGGAACAGGAGGAGGCCCATTCAGCCCCTTCTCCAGCCTGTTACACAGGAACAGGAGGAGGCCCATTCAGCCCCTTCCCCAGCCTCTTACACAGGGAGCAGGAGGAGGCCATTCAGCCCCTTTTCCAGCCTGTTACACAGGAACAGGAGGAGGCCCATTCAGCCCCTTCTCCAGCCTGTTACACAGGAACAGGAGGAGGCCCATTCAGCCCCTTCTCCAGCCTGTTACACAGGAACAGGAGGGGGCCCATTCAGCCCCTTCTCCAGCCTGTTACACAGGAACAGGAGGAGGCCATTCAGCCCCTCAAGTCTGTTGTGCCATTCAGTCAGTTAATGGCTCCTCTGGACCTTGCACCCATCTACCTGTGCCATAGTACCCGTCACCAAACCTTTCAAATTGAGTGATTGTCTTGTTTCCTCTTGTGCACCCATTAGGAGGGAGCGACGCGGACACCGAAAACGTCAGTGGAGTTTACTTCAGACACTTCCTCCCCGTTTCACCAAAGGTTTGTGTGCGATATTTAATTTCTGTAAGTGGAGTGATAGGGAGGGCAAGCAGGGCAAAAAACTGGACACCCCTCGGTCTATGTGGGTAAGTGGGCAGCACGGTAGCACAAGTGGCTAGCACTGTGGCTTCACAGTGCCAGGGTCCCAGGTTCGATTCCCCGCTGGGTCACTGTCTGTGCGGAGTCTGCACGTTCTCCCCGTGTGTGCGTGGGTTTCCTCCGGGTGCTCCGGTTTCCTCCCACAGTCCAAAGACGTGCAGGTTAGGTGGATTGGCCATGCTAAATTGCCCTTAGTGTCAAAAAAAATATGCAGTTTTATGGGAATGGGGCGGGGAGGTGGGCTTCGGTTTCAGAGGGTCGGTGCTGACCTGGTGGGCCGAATGGCCTCCTTCTGCACCGTGGGGGTTCTCAGCGCTTGGGTGTCAAGCTTGAAGACGTCGGCCGCAGAGCTGTCTGCGCTGCGCTCTGCTCAAACGGCAGTAAGTGAAACTGGGCCTCACGATCAACGTTTCCCTTGGAGGCGTGTCACAGCACCCGGCCTCCACCCCGTTGGTCAGGGTGAAATTCCGGCTGTTTCTCCTCTTCTCTTCCACTCTCTCAGGTAAAGTTTGAGGTGGTGGTTTCGGCGTTCTCGTTGTCTGAGCTGCCCTCCCTGGCTGAACGCCTGCGCGTGGTCGAGACCCTGTGGAGAAAAACCGAGAGCTTTTTGGTGAGTTGTGCGACGGACCTGGTTGTTGGGGGGGGGGGGGGGGGGGGTTGTGCTCTTCAGTTGAGGGAAGGTGGGCAGAGGGATGGGGGGGGGGGGGGTCCCTGTGTACGGTTCACCTTTCATTCTTTCTATGCGGGCAAGACCCCAGCATATGTTGCCCTCACCGTACATCCCCCCCCCCCGTGAACTGCACGTTGACTTGCTGGGCCAGTTCCGAGAGGTGTGAAGAGTCGACCCCACTTTACCGTGTGTGGGGAGGGTTCTGGAGTCACCTGTCGGCCAGACGGGGTAAGGATGGGAGATTTCTCCCTCCACTAAAAGGGGGGATGTTAGGGAACCAGATGGGTTTTTTTTTTTACAACAATGGTTGATGCTTGTTACGGTCATCATTCCCGGGATTAGTGCCACATATTCCAGATTTTATTAATTGTTGTGCTGGGATTTGAACCCGTGACCCCGGAACATTAAGCTTGGGTTTCTGGATCACCAATCCAGCGACACGGCTACTACACCATCGCCTCAACACTCTCACACGCGAGCTTGCACACACTCACTGACACACGTACTCACATGCACACATGTCCTCATTGACACGCTGGCATATGCTCTCACTCACGCACAGTCTGTAAGACGTAGAAGCAGAAGGAGGCCCATTCGGCCCATCGAGTCTGCTCTGCCCATTCATAATAATAATCTTTATTGTCACAAGCAGGCTTACATTAACAGTGCAATGAAGTTACTGTGAAAAGCCCATTCAATGAGATTGTGACTGATCCGATGTGATAATCCTCCACTCCACTTTCCCCCCTTTTCCCCATAAACCCTTGATTCCCTCACCGATTAAAAATCTGTCTGTCTCGGCCTTGAACATACTTAACGGCCCAGCCTCTCCAGCTCTCTGCGGGAAAGAATTCCACACATTCCCCACCCTCCGAGAAGGGAAATTCCTCCTCATCTCTGTCTGAAATGGGGCGGCCCCCTTACTCTGAGATTCTGCCCTCTGGTCCTAGACTCTCCCACAAGAGGAAACATCCTCTCAGCATCGACCCTGTCGAGCCCCCTGAGAATCCTGTCTGTCTCAATAAGGTCGCCTCTCATTCTGCTAAACTCCAATGAGGACAGGCCCCAACCTACTCAACCTCTCCTCGTAAGGAAATCCCTCCCTACCCGGGATCAACCGAGTGAACCTTCTCGGGACAGCCTCCAATGCCGGGATAGCGTCCCTTAGACAATAGGGGAGAAAAACTGTTCTCTCACACACCCAGACACACTCCTCTGACAGTCCTCATCGCTATCTGCAATTCCACTTATCTGCGTAGTCTGCAAACTTCCTAATCAGACCAGTTACATTTTCCTCCAAATCATTTATATATACTACGAACAGCAAAGGTCCCAGCACTGATCCCTGCGGAACACCACTAGTCACAGCCCTCCAATTAGAAAAGCACCCTTCCATTGCTACTCTCTGCCTTCTATGACCTAGCCAGTTCTGTATCCACCTTGCCAGCTCACCCCTGATCCCGTGGGACTTCACCTTTTGCACCAGTCCACCATGAGGGACCTGTCGAAGGCCTTACTGAAATCCATATCGACAACTCAAAGCCTTCCTGAAGTCCATATAGACAACACACTCACTCTCTCAAATGCGCACACACTCGCGCCCACACATTGACTCTCTGATGCGAACACAAGCTCATTCTCTCACATGTGAACACATCTACAGACACTCACATACACGCACACTTTCTCACATGCGTGCATGCACACACACACACGCAGTCACAAGCACACTTGCACACTCACTCACATTTCTCTCTCATGCACATGCTCACACACTCTTTCAAACACACTAACACACTCACTCACTCTTTCAAACTTTTACACACTCTCACGCACACTCCCTCACACTCTCACTTCCCCTCTCTCACACACACCACTCGTGCTTTCGCTTGTTCTCTCTCTCGTGCTCTCGCGCTGGCTCTCTGTCTTGTGCTCTCGCGTCGGCTCTCTCTCTCTCGTGCTCTCGCGCTGTCTCTCTCTCTCTCTCTCGTGCTCTCGCGTCGGCTCTCTCTCTCTCGTGCTCTCGCGCTGGCTCTCTCTCTCTCTCTCTCGTGCTCTCGCGCCGGCTCTCTCTGTCTCTCTCTCTCTCTCGTGCTCTCGCGCCGGCTCTCTCTCTCTCGTGCTCTCGCGCTGGCTCTCTCTGTCTGTCTCTCTCTCTCTCTCGTGCTCTCGTGCTGGCTCTCTCTGTCTCTCTCTCTCTCTCGTGCTCTCGCGCCGGCTCTCTCTCTCTCGTGCTCTCGCGCTGGCTCTCTCTGTCTGTCTCTCTCTCTCTCTCTCTCGTGCTCTCGTGCTGGCTCTCTCTGTCTCTCTCTCTCTCTCGTGCTCTCGCGCTGGCTCTCTCTCTCTCTCTCGTGCTCTCGCGCCGGCTCTCTCTCTCTCGTGCTCTCGCGCTGGCTCTCTCTGTCTGTCTCTCTCTCTCTCTCGTGCTCTCTCTGTCTGTCTCTCTCTCTCTCTCTCTCGTGCTCTCGCGCTGGCTCTCTCTCTCTCTCTCGTGCTCGCTCTCTCTGTCTGTCTCTCTCTCTCGTGCTCTCGCGCTGGCTCTCTCTCTCTCGTGCTCTCGCGCCGGCTCTCTCTCTTTCGTGCTCTCGCGCTGGCTCTCTGGCTCCTTCTCTCATTCGTGCTGTCGCTCGTTCTCTTGCTCACTCTCGATTGCTCTCAAGTTTGCTCGCACTCATGCTCTCGCTCTCCCTCTCGGCTTGCTCACTCTCCTTCGGTCATGTTCTCTCGCTCACTTGCTGGCTCCCTCGCTCACTCGCCGTCTCTCCGTCCTTCAATTCACTCCACTGAAGCAACTCCTATTGAGCACGTATTGGGTCACCCGAGACTCGGTGTCACGCTTAGTCCGAGGACGGCTTTTGTGAGATTTACCGTTTCATGAAAAGTGCAAGATGAATGTACCAGGGAACAACAGGCCGGTGAGCCTTACGTCAGTGGTAGGGAAATTACTGGAGAGAATTATTCAAGACAGGATCTACTCCTATTTGGAAGCAAATGGATGTGTTAGTGAGAGGCAGCACGGTTTTGTGAAGGGGAGGTCGTGTCTCACTAACTTGATAAGAGTTTTTTGAAGAGGTCACAAAGATGATTGATGCAGGTACGGCAGTGGATGTTGTCTATATGGACTTCAGTAAGGCCTTTGACAAGGTCCCTCATGGTGGACTGGTACAAAAGGAGAAGTCCCACGGGATCAGGGGTGAGCTGGCAAGATGGATACAGAACTGGCTCGGTCAGAGAAGGCAGAGCAGCAGTGGAAGGGTGCTTTTCTAATTGGAGGGCTGCGACTAGTGGTGTTCCGCAGGGATCAGTGCTGGGACCTTTGCTGTTCATAGTATATATAAATGATTTGGAGGAAAATGTAACTGGTCTGATTAGTAAGTTTGCAGACGACACAAAGGCTGG